>NW_020290836.1:0-99308 GCF_003184695.1 Aspergillus brunneoviolaceus CBS 621.78
CATCCTACCTACCCCCTCCCCCTCCCCCTCCCCTCAAGCTCAAATCCAAATCTCCCCGCTCAACGACCGAGACCGCCACCTCGCAATGCGCTCATTCAGCAACAACAACAACAGCAGCAACAGCGACCCCGAAAGCGTCAGCCCGCTCGTCTCGCCGGAGACAACGCCCACCAAGAAACCTCTGCCTACGCCGGCTCGGATGCGGGGTCATATCAATGTGAATGTTAACGTTAAGCCTACGGTGCAGATGAGGGGGGCAAGGGATACGGAACCTTCGAGGGATGGTGCTACCGCTACTGCTACTGCTACCACTAGGAGTACTCGGATTCCACGCACCGAAGCGGAAGCGGACACCGGAACGGGAAGGGGAAGGGGAAGGACAACAGCGACAACGGCCGAATTATCGGATACGGGGTTCTATCGGCAGCGAGCGGAGTTGCCTGCGAGGATGGAGCGGGAGTTGATTAATGTTCCGTGGAGCAGGAGGCGATGGGAGGAGAAGGAGGAGGAGGGGGAGGAGGGGGGAGAAGATTTCGGTCATGCAGGTGGGGATAGCGCGAGGGCGAGGGAGAGGAAGATTGTGACGGCGGATGGGGCGGTGATGGTTGCGAGTATCCAGACGGTGGGTGGGGATGAGGTTTTTGATTGATCTTCGGATTGTTTTTGTGTGTTATCCGGTTGTGGGTTGTGGGCTGTTGGTGTTGGTGTTGGGGAAAGGAGGTTGTTTGGTTTAGCCTGTTGCTTTTTTTTTCAGAGGATAATCTTTGGTTGTTTATATACAACCTTGTACTCCATTTGACTACACAGCCGACTATCTCGAGTCCCTGTCTTCCACACCTGCATTTGATCAGTTGGGCTCACCCTGCCCGGTTTCCTGGCTGCCGCTGACCGACGGAGTGCGAGTCCTGGCAGTTGTTAGGAAGTGGGTAGAGGAGAATTTAGGAGTAAGGCAGCATATAAATGGAGTGCACTCACTAGCTGGGGAGTTACTCCGAGGTGCATGAACCCAGGAAAACCGTGGCAGACCCTAAGTACGATCTACTAGACCATCCCGATTCATATGGCCGCACGCAGCTTCGCGATAGCCTAGAGCATCTTCCCTCTGGGGGGATTAGCTAGTCAAAAGTGTCCGGGTAACAGCATGTATCGATTGACTACATTTTTCCTCTATAAAACGCGCGTTCTATACAACAAAATGACGTCATGTGGCCTCGACCCTCAGAATCGTCAGAAACAACCTTCCACCGCCAAGTTACGTACTCCTAATTCGGCCCACCCGCTAACCCTAGTATGAGACCATTGTTATATATATGTGACTGCTGCTTCTATGTGTCCCTTACTGCACTGCTAGCAGCAGGACATTGTACTTCGCCAGTATGGATACGGCGGTCAGCGGTCAGGAGTATTCGATGTATTGGTATAACCCTAGGTGCATGGTTGGAAGCAGGATTCCCCAACAGGAGGCACGGAAAGGTACCACCCCCAAGAGAGATGATATATATCTATATGCCGAGGTAACCAAGGGAGCATAGCGATTTACGCCGTCTGACTGAGGCACTCTAGGCGTGATTTAGCAATAATACATCACTCGTACTTTGGCCATCTTCCAGCGACGACCGCGGCCCCACACCTCCTCTCAGTATTGGCAGTTATAGCGCGTTGTTCGATGACCGTTGCAAAGGACATGAATGTAGAAATGATGAACCCTAGCTGGAGACTCCCTCGCCCATGTGCCCAGCCAGTGGTACCTCGTCGACAACATAAAGATCTTTGCCTGTGCCGTTTTCCATTCACACCGAAGACCAGCCGTCACCACAGAGCCTCTCCGTCACCGCACCCACCTCGACGCTTCCATACCATGGCCAACGCGCCAATGGAAGATCTATACCACCCTGAGGTAGATGTTGAGTATCTTTGAGGAATATGTGCCTGGCGGGTTACCACCCAACTCTCATCGGAGACACCTTTGGTAACTTAGTGGCCGCTATACTGTCGTCCACAAGCTTGGGTATGGTGGCTACTCAACAATGTGGCTCGCGCGGGATCGGCCACGCCAGCGCTATGTATCGCTCAAGATACTGACTGCCAGAGCATTCATCAGATAGCCGCGAGGGGGAAGTTCTGGAGCACTTGGTGAAGAGTGACCTTACTCATGTCAGAAAGCAATTCATTCCGCGCGGTTACTTGACCAATTCTCGTTTCACGGTCCAAATGGACAGACATAACCGGTGCTTGGTCGGAGAACCTGCTGGAGGTAAGGCCGTCATGACCGGGCTGACTATTGCGTACCCGATCTTTCCATCTCCAACCTCAACCGGCGGAAGGATGAATGAGCTGGTCTTCGCGAAGAGCATGTGAACCAGTCAACTTGAAAGTACTCGCCAGGAGGACGAGATGGCCTGGCAACGGCGAGAGACGGCTGGGAGTTACTTAGGTATGATATCGTAGGTAGTTTGGTAACGGTATAATATGAAGCGGCTCGGCTCTATACATGCCCGCCTTATGCAGAATTCTATACCGACTCTACAGAGTATAACTACCACCTACTGTAGCACCTCCACGACCGTCCACGTAACCGTCCAGCCAACCCTCCCCCCCAACTTCTCCATCACCCGCCGGCTCGCCCCGTTCCCCATCGCCACATTCGTATGCACCAGCATCCCATCCCCAGTTTTATCCTCCTCCCCGTTCCCATTCCACCACCGCCCATCCTCCACCATCCCCCGCCTCATCGCCTCGCGCGCCACCCTCCCCGCCAGCCCCTGCCCGCGATACTCCGCCTCAACATGCAACGTCGCCAGCGACCCGTCGGGCCCGAGAAACGCCCACGCCACGGGATTCTCTGTCCCTCCATCACCCGCTCCGGCCGTCGGCGCATAAACCGCCGCCCCGGGCAACATGGCCAAGGTCGCATCCGACCGCGGAATCACCGTGCGGCTCCGCACGAGGGCGAAATGCTGGGGTTGCACGCCCTGCCGGCCGTCGCGGGTGTGGAAGCGGAAGCCATCCTGACCCGTGGCAGCACTACCACCACCACCATCCCGGGGACAAACCACCTCCTCCCTCCCAAACAGATACTTGACGTACGGCGCGTGGTCGTAGCGATGCACCTTCTGCCCCGGGACGAACGACGCCGATCCCACGCCGGAAGTATACACTGCTGCCAGCGCATGCTCATCGGTTTCCGTCGGGGTCGGGGTCGGCCCCGCAAGAAGCACCGCCAGCAGCCCCGTGTGCAGATTCCCGATTAGAAAGGCCTGCGGCGGGGGTGGGGGCAGCTGGTGATCTGTTTTTGTTGCGGTCGTTGTCACGGGGTCCGCGGCCGCGAGATGGGCGGTGTACGCCGGGAGCAGGTGGGTTTTGATATGTTGGAATAGGGCGAGGAGTTGGCGCCGGATTGTCTGGGTGTGTTGTGAGGACAAGAGGGAGAGGGAGCGCTGGGAACCGGTCTCGGTGCCGGTGCTCTTTGGCCCGGGGGCGTGGGTGGTGCTGCTGGGTAGAGAGACGTCGACGTCGACTGAGGAATCCGCTTCCGCGCTGCTGTAGATCACCACTTGGGTCTCGCGGCCGGCGTGCAGGTCGATGTAGGCTGTTAGCCAGGGTTCTTCTTCCTCTTCCTCGGATGGTGCGGCTGGTGATGCGCCGGTGGAGCGCGGCGTCTCATGCTGGTGTACTGCAGGAAACGTAGCCAAGACGGTGGCGGTGGAGGTAGGATAGGCGAGGTGGTGCTGGATCCGACGCAGGAGGGGGATGGAGTAGGGGAGCTGGGATTGGAGGCGGGGGAGTATCCCAGACGATGAGGACCAGGTTGACGGAGGGTGCTCGTGAATCGTCACAGCATCCGAATTGGGATCTTGATCCATCGTGTTGGGATTTGGGGGCGGGTTGTACAGTACAGTACGTTGCCAACCACTTGGTTGAATACGGGGTTGTTGGACAGGAGTTGCTTTTTTTTTTTTTGCTTGTGTTGCTGGACTGTACAACTCGGTTGACTTTTCCTCGTTTCGAAGATCTGGATCTATCTTCTGACGTCTCGGAAGGATTTATTCAGGTCGCTTAGGTCGGTTGTTGACGGACGGACGGACGGACGGTAAATCGGAGGATTTACTTTGGGGTACAGTTGACAACAAGGTCAAAGTAAAAAAAGCAAGCAAAAATATCCGAGTCCTTGTCCGTCGATGCTTGGCTTGCGATGATCGGCTGGAATTTCAAATATGACAGGTCAAGGCAGAGGAAAGGTTCAGTTAATTTACATCCATGATCCCAAAAGGTGTGTGAGTCACGTTGGGAGCCCCGGGCGATCGCCATCTACACTAAGGATTAGTGCAGTTGACTTACTCTGTATAGATTAGTTAGTAGAGGTGAGTTACCCAAGCAAGATAAGTCCCCCAAGATAACGCCCTAGTTAACTAAGGATAGAGTATTTGTCATGCTGACGCTGGTGAGTGGTGAGTGGTGACAGCCTGACAGCCTGACAGCTGGAGTGTCGGGCTGCCTTTGCGGGTAGGTTTAATTAAGATTCCTGGGCACTAAACATTGACTATTGACTGAAAGTCTGAAACGAGTTTAGTGATGGAAGAAAATCCTACCCCCAGATTCACTGTTCAGTCGGTGCCTGAATTAAAGCTCGGATTCCCCGACCAAGCCAAGAAGATGAAGACGGGCGGTGCAAGCCAGCCAGCCAGCCAGCCAGCCAGCCAGCCAGCCAGCCAGACCTAAAACTAGTGTGAGACTTGGGGATTGGAAACGGAAACGGAAACACAAGTCACGGGTGGAAAGGAAACGCAATCTCTCAAACACGACTAAGGCCAGTGATAGGTCACCTATTTTGGTCCACCCCCGACCTCTCCTCATGCATTAGCCGTGCAGGGCCAGGGCATGGAAAAGAATCTTCCATGAATTGTTCCATGCACATGTGGCTGGCTGGCTGACCGCCAGTAGACTACCATAGAGAAAAGTTGACACGGAACAAGATCCCTGACCCCATGTGGGGGGATTTCCCCTTTTTTCTCCTGCCCCCCCTCCCCCTTCACCGCACCATTCACCATTACACAATTCACCACTAAGAATTCAGCTTTCAGCTTTGGGGCTTGGTGTCTCAATGCAATTGTTTTAGCGCCGATGGTCGAGGGATTGACAGGTCCAATGTGCTGGGTCGCATGCTTTTTTTTTTTTTTTGGATCTCGGTTTTAATTTTCCGCCCCCATGGCAGGCCTGCCCAATGCCCAGGGCGGTATTGTAGTTTATTTGGTTTGTCGTCTAGTCTGATCTAGTTGGACGGGGTCCACGACGCGATTTGGAATTTGACGCTCTATCTGGTATCTGCAATCTACACTAACTTGCAGTGCTATACCCGATAGTTAGTGGCTCATCTTAATTGATCCTCATATTACTTGGGGTGTCTTACATGCGTACTCGAGCCAGGGTAAGGCTATCAGTCTGCTAACCCGGATACAGGAATTCGAAGGCGTGGTCCGCGGTCAGGAATACTACACACCGGGAAGAGATAGACCTATATGATGATCCTTCTATCATTTTTGCGATTGCAGTTATCATATGCGGCTGCAGTGCCAATCTAACAAATGAAAATCGAAACGAACATAGGAAACGTAGCGCCAGAAAAGAAAAGTCGTAGACATCATGAATCCCTCCACGGACTCCGAGGCCCCACCATCCAGTCCTCCATCGCCAGCCAGTCACTCCACCGCGATTCCGCCAGCCGCAACTCCTCCTCCGCCGGCGCCCGCAGCGGACGCAGGAAGGGCGTCTGCTCGTCCGGCAACAGGTCGTACGCCGCTTTGGTCGCCGCCCACCCGCTGCTCTTCGCCGTAAACAGGTACGTCTGCCGCTCCTGCTGCACCACACAGCCCACCCCGCCCGCCCACTCCGCCCCGAAGAAGGCCTGCAGCACCTCGGGGCTGTCGTGCGCCGTCACCACGAGTCGCCGGACGTACCGCCGCAGCTGCACATGCGCTGCTGCTGCTGCTACTGCTGCTGGCCCCCCTGCGTCCGAGGACGAGAAGGAGGAGCTTTCTTGCCGCTCGCCCCGCTGGCACGGTAGACGGATGTTCAGAAACGCGGCCAGCGATAGGACCGCGGGTGAGAACTGGCCTTGCTCGAGGAAATACTGCGTGCAGCGTAGATACTGCGGATACCATGTGTCCAGCAGGTCGATCGGAGTCGACGACGGATCTGCTGATGGATTGGCGGCCGTGTCCGGCGGGATCGACCAGGAAGAATGTTGCGGATGCTGTTGCTGTCTTGCAGCAGCAACAGATGCAGGCGGTTCGGTAGCAGCGGACGAGTATTTAATCGAGGAGGATGAAGACGACGCGGGCGTGGATGGCCCGCCGCCTGCTGGGGACATATTCACAGGTCTAGAACCGGATTGAAGTTCAGTTGTGTCCAGCCAGAGAGATTCTGTTTGGCCCAGGGGCCTCAATCTTTAGACGTGCCCAGGAAGGTCATAGCAGGTTGAAAGTAAAGGCTTTCTTACTTGCGGGGAAACAGTCGGAGGAAGCGATGGGCGACTGATCGGACCAGTCCACTGAAGGAGAGCTTCGCTGATAATCGTGTTCGGAGGGACTTGGACTTAGCGCCATGGGACATAGACATGTGCTGGCTGACAGGTGCGAATGAATCAAAGTCGCACGATGGATGATTGGGAAGGAGATTCGACACGAGGGAGTCTGCTCCTTATACTTCTCGGGCCCTCCCCTCGGGACAAGGGGGGATGGCGGCCAGCCCGATGGCCAACCCGAAGGGGAAAGAAACCAGGCCGAGCATCAGTGCAACAAGCCCAAGCTCACGGCGAGGGGCCGCATGACAGGGGAGTGTGGAGAGCCGACGGTCGACTCAGGGTGTGAAGCTATCCCGACTATTGACGCCCTAAGCGGAGACGGACAGGGTCAAGCCACGGGCTTCTCCGCCAGACCGCCACAGATCTGTTCGCAGTCCGCAGTTGTTCGGTGCCGGCGGGGCCGTAGTAGCGTGGCTGTGCAGCCCTATTTTATAGGCCTGAGGCGGCCAGGCATGCAGATGGTCGACAAGGAAGATGGATGTACTGAGCAAGGTCTCGCGTCCTCGCTCCTCGCTCCTCGCTGCATCCTTGTCGCGATAATTATTCAGTAGGTTATAATTTGCTAAGCCCTCCAAGAGTCTGCTTAATGCTTACCAGTCAGCACATCTATCCATTATCCAGACCCGAGAACCTGGACACCTCCATGGCGCTAGAGACACCAGGATTTGAAAAACACGGACATTAGCGGCGATTCGCTTATCCCAACCTTTGATAGGATCATAGGAGACGAAATAGATTAATATTACGATGAGTATTAAGAGCTAGCTGAGGGCCTAAGAGAAGAATGGTGAAGAATAGCGATGGAGATGGAGGAGTGGAGAGGATTTTGGGGGGAGGGGGGCGAAGGGAAAGGAGTGCGTAAGTTAGTTACTCGTAGAGTCGTAGTAGTCAGCAGCCTGGCCTCCCATCCGCCTCCTGAAAAAACAGGCTCCCAGGCAGGAATCAATAGTCACCCACCGATCTGTGACAGCTCCGCTGCGATTCACTCAGTCTCCATTCCCCGCACCAATGTCTCCTGTGGCCCTCCGACGCAATCGTGACACAACCCTCCTCTTCCCATCTGGTGGCCATTTTGACCAACTTCTCCTTGTTCTTCAACCGAGTACACAAGTAAAAAAAGAAAAGGTGTGTACAAGCGCGTCACCATACATATGCAACCCCCCAGGAACGGCACAACGTGGACGATAGTCCGACCTGACCGGCTTTCTCCATGCAAGGGGAAGCAGGCGACAGGCTTGATCGCCGTCCATCGGACACACCGTCCACCGGCCTCTCGGCCATGCTGGCGGTCGATCAGCCCTCGCCGGCTAACGAAGGCTAGCCTGCGAGCGAAGCCAAAGGCTGCTAGCAGCTTTGCTAAGTTGCTTCAGGTGTGCAGTCGATGCAGCAACCGACTAAACCGACTAAGCAGTAGTGCTGCATGCAGTCCCCGCTCTCTGACGCACTGGATCCGGATTCGAAACCAAGTGCCTGACCAAGTGGAGTCCCACCTGCGGCCATTCCCGATCGATGACTGGATGGTCACAAATGGACAGATGAAGATACTCTCAGCTATCCTGCTTAGGGCCAGCTAGTTCCTGAGAGCATCCGCCAGTCAGCCTGGACAATGCGGTCGCCGTCAGAAGTGCTAAATTCAACCCAACCCGTCGGACCTGAATTAGCCCAGGGCAACTGCGACTAGCCCGGTTCCCGCCCGGTTTTCGCTCTAAATCGATCTGGCGACGGCTGAAGTGATGATGAGATCATGCCTGACCTAAATTCAAATCAGGCCCGGCGATGCGATCCATCGACTCCTGGTCGGCCGGAACCACTGGGATTATCCTGGTCAATGATCCTCGCGGCTGGGATCTCGTAAATTGTAAGCCATCGGTGAACAATAGATTGGTTAGTTGATTAATTTTTTAGGAGTGACAAAAAGGAAAATGAAAAGAAGGTTTTGATTTTCTAATTCTTGCCAGGATAAGCGAACGAAAAAAAGAAGCAGCAACGAAAGAAAAAAATTTAAAAAAAAAAAATGCCAATTAAACAACAAGGCTAGCCAGGGTCAGGTCGATGCGTGGCAGCTGCTCCCCCCACCTTCAACTAAAACCAGCCAGGCGTGGCTGACAATCTCCTCTGACCTCCACCAGGGCACGGCTGTTCGGCCGCATGTTATATAACTATCAAGGTTTCTCCCGAGCTTGTCTCCATCCAGTTCCAAAGTCTCTTCAGAGAACGTGTCCCTCTTTCAGCAATCACATTCTTCGTCGACTCTCCGTCAATCGTCAATCGTCAATCGCGAGATCTATATCTATCGATCGCTATCCTCTGCTGTTCTACATCGTTCTATACTACGATCCAGCCGAACCATCTACACGTCCTACAAACCACCTTCCGATCTCTCTCACATCACATCAATCACATCTTTCACCACCTCACAACCATCATGACTTACAAGAGCAACTACGAGCCTTACGTGAGTACCACGCCAGCCTCATCGTCCCATCACCACCATACTGATAGTCAACAGACCAGCCAGAGTCTGGACATTGACCGACAACGCTCTCCCGAGGAGATTCTCTACCCACTGGGATCACTGTATCCTCACGTTGTCGCCCTTCAATTGCAATCCGATGAGAACCCATGGGCCAAGGCCCGCCACCTCGCAGACTATCCGGATACATGCTACTGGACTGATATGTCTTATCCGTCCACCCCGGAGCATTTTTCGTCTAAGCCCAGTGGCCGCCGATACAGTGGTATGTTCGCCCGCCAGTGTGACCTGTCATCCCCGGTGCATGTGAGCCACGCTAACCCTGACGCAGACTCCACTGCCGGCCGCTTTGTTTCGCGTATTCGTCGCTTTTTAAGCCGAGACGAGCTGCGCCGACGCCAGCGACATGCCTGACGGGCATTCCTTTCCTTCCTTCATCCAATCATCGTCTCCCTAGGACATTTTTTTTGCCTTCATCTGATCTTTTGACTTCGCATTTTGAGCCTTTCTCTACTCTTCTAGACTTCACACACAGCGCCAATACCCTGTCCGGGACGACGGCTTTTCATTTGTCATCTCTTTTTGTCATCATCATCACCACCACTACAGGCATTCTAGATCTCACTCCTTGAGGCGTTTCCTTGCACTGCCACTTGGCATTTCTTCTCTTCCCCAACTGTTTCATCTCTCTCATGTCTTATCTCTCTCCATGTTATCATTTCGGATTAGGTTGGTTTTAGCGAGGAGTTTCGGGCATCAGACGCAAGGGGGGATATACACCTGGTACGGACGGTTTCGGCATTAGCATAGTGGTCGACTTTTACACACTTACGGATAGCGAATAACTCTAATGAATCAATGTGAACTCACAACCGGACCTCCCACGCTTCCAGCCAACTGTAATGCTAGCTAGCCTCTTATTGCTCCGTAGGGAGGAACCTTAAACTTCAAACCCAATCTAATCAGCTCCGTGACGGACTGGCCTGCCCCCCCGTCCCAGCCATTGCTCCATTCTTCAGTCTCATCTGAGCTCACTTCCCCCCTCCTATAGGTTATTTGACTCAGGTCCCCGACGAGGGGGTGGGTGATAGAGAAGCCCGAGTCCCGACACCAACCCATCTGACCTAGCACCTTCGGGCTCCTCAATCCAGTAAATCTGCTCCCCCCCTCTCCACTAATCCCCGCATTCCTCCAGTCGTACCGCCCCGATCAGGTGAGTGCGATCCGACAGCTCGCAAGAACTCCCGGTCTCATCTCTGCACGCGGTATATTTCTTACCTGCAGGACAACGGGGGTAGACCGTCGTCTATCGTTCAATAGTCTTGCTGCGTCTGGATGATCGGAATACCACGGCGGTGGTGGTGGTGGTGGTGGTGGTGAGTGTCAATGCGCACGCACAACAACCAATCGTCTGCAGGAATCTTATGTGGTTGATACATATCAGAGTTTCCCCCGTTCACGAACAAATGCATGCATGCATGCATGCCAGCCGCGATGATTGTCCCACAGACCTCCTGCTGATACGGGTGTACCCGCGCTGACCGCGAAACTCTACTGCACTGCACTGCACCAAGTGGTGGTGTGGGTGTGGTGGGTGTGGTGGGTGATCTTCTCTTCCGGCCGCGGGCATTGTCGGTTGTGGCGGGCAAAGAAAGATATTGTCAAGAGGATAGCGATGGAGTACTGTCGATATCTGGATCTATCACATTGAAGGGGAGGGGGGCTGGATTTGGACAATGGTCTGCTCCCTGCACACATGCAGAGTTGAGGTTCGATTGCTGGAGGGATTCGATAGTTGGGGGGATGGGTGAGGGGATTAGGGCTCCAGTTCATTAATTGATGAGTATGCATGCGGATTTTCGTCCGCGTTGTTTTGTTCTCAGGAGGGTTGATGGGTCAGTTGGGGGAGAGGAGTCCTATCTTCGGTGCGCGCGGAGGGTAGAGGACCGGTGAGTTGAGGATTTGGATGTGGGAATCTCCGAATGAAGCCCGAGGGTTGCCGGAGGTTGAAGCTGGATGGATTATGGACTATGGGGGTTTGAGGGGGAAATTGATGCGGGGGAAGGGAAGGAAGAGGAACTGGGGGTGATTGTCGATCATCCAGGGGAGGCCCTGAGAGAGAGAAACACTGCCACTTCCACACTTTTCCTTCTTCCCCCCCCCCCCTTCCTGTTCCTCCTCCCAGTGTTCGACCCTTCTCTTCCTCTCACTCGACTCCTTCTTTTCTTTTTCTTAATCACCTCTCGTCTCCTTACATCACATATAACCCATTATTGCCGTGTAACCATGCGGCTTCTCACCCTTGGCCTCTGGATTGTGCTTGTTTTCTCCCCGGTCACTGCCAAATTCAGCACGACTTGCTTCAAGGCCATCGTTGCCCTCACCAGTCGTCCGCACGCGCTCCTCGAGCAATTCCAACAGGAGATCTGCGACCAAGGCTGTCGACCGACGGTCGCGCATTGGGACCTCTGGACGCGCAACCAGACCTTCCTGCCCGCTGTCCGCAGCCTCCTGGCCCGGGTGGATCACCCGGACCAGCAGGAGGAGGCGATGATGCGCCTGGGGGACGAGGTGGCCGGGCTCATCAAGCGACAATGCGGCCCGTTGCTGGACGCCGGCCGCGATGTCTGTGCGGATGGAGAGACCCTGACCGCGTTCGGCACCTGCTTCAAAGAGAGTTTTGTGCGGGCCGCGCTGGCTCACCTGCCCTGGTTGCTGCCTTTGGCTTCCGAGCCGGTCTGTCAAGCCCAGTACGAGTGGGTGCAGAAGAACCAGCTCTGGGAGGAGATTATTCCCAACAAGATGCGCGAGTACGCCGCGGTGTGTGGGCAATTGGGGGGGGAGATGATGGTGATGGGGGAGATGTATAGTTTCTAGTCATGAACTGTATAGTACACTATCTATGAGTATGTACTCACTAAGTAAGCTGGCTGCTGCATGCATGCAATAATACCCTTATCATATTGTCCTATTGCCTGCTGTGGCCCCCGATCGGGCTTATCTCCGTTTCTACCGGTTGATTAACTCCGCCCCGGCCTTCCGCCGCCGCTTTAACTCGACCGCCTCACGTCATCCTCTCTTTCTCTTGCAGCTGCCACTGCAACGCCATCTCTTTTTCCTCATTCTCTCAATTCAACCTCAACCGATTTTTTTCAAACCCTCTCTCTATCCCGCCATGCCATTTCTTCCGCTCTATATCTCGGTATAATGGCATCAGCCATTTATCTGCGCCTCCTGCGCTCTCCCGTTGTTTTATCTTCTCCTCTCGTCCGCTCGCGTGCCCACCGCCACCACTTCCAGTTCCCAGCTCCGCCGCGGCGGTACCCAGCCCTCTCCAGCCGCCGCCATGTCCACCCCGGACGATACCAGCCCTTCGTCCCGCCCTCGCCGGCCTCCCTAGGCAAACCAACCCCAGCCAAGACCTACACGCGTACGCGCAAATGGCTGCGTCGCCTCGTCTACCTCTCCCTCACCGCCGGGGCGATCTACGCGGTCGACAACCAATTCTACGCCGCCAGCCTGACCCGCACGGCGCGCACCTTCGGCCTGGGTCTCCTCGTGGCGCTGGACTACAAGATCAACTTCCGCCCCAACCCTCCGCTGGCCAGCTCCATCGCCGCCGTGCACACGCGTAACGCCGAGCGGCTGTCCGACCTCCTGCGGCACAATGGCGGCCTGTACCTGAAGATCGGCCAGGCGATCGCCATGCAGTCCGCCATCCTACCGCCCGAGTTCCAGAAGATGTTCGCGCGCATGTTCGACGATGCGCCGCAGAACGACTGGAAGGAGGTGGAGAAGGTCATCCGCGAGGACTTTGGCGGCCGCTCCGTCGAGGAGGTCTTCGGGGTCTCCTTCACCGGGGAACCCGGCAGGGGCCTCATGGAGCGGACGGCCCGGGCCAGTGCCAGCGTGGCGCAGGTGCATTGGGCTCGTCTGGCGGATGGGCGGGAGGTGGCGATCAAGATTCAGAAACGGGAGATCGGCAAGCAGATCAAATGGGATCTGTGGGCTTTCAAGTATGTTTCCGGCTCACTCCACGGTTTTGTAGTTTATTGGGAGCGCATGCTAACTTCAGCAGGGTTGTGACGTGGATCTACAGCCGGCTCTTCGATATCCCGTTCTACAGCCTGGTCCCATATGTCACCGAGCGACTCTCCCTGGAGACGGACTTTGAGAATGAAGCCGACAACTCCGAGAACATGGCGCGGCTGGTGGCCGGCGAGCCTCGCCTCCGCGACCGAGTGTACATCCCCAAGGTCTACCGCGAGCTCAGCTCGAAGCGGGTGATGACCGCTGAATGGATCGAGGGCGTCCGCCTCTGGGACAAGAACTCCATCACGCGACCCTGGCGTGGCGGATGGCGTCAAGGCACCCCAGGCTGCCACGGAACGCCGCTTGACCCGCCGTCCAGCAAGGCTCAACCTAACCCCCACCCCAACCTCGATCGCAACGGCGCACAGCTCAAGCCCGAGCGCACCCACTGGCGCGGCGGCTACAGCGACAGCGGGCTAGGCCTCTCCCTCAAGCAGGTCATGACCACGATGGTCGACCTCTTCTCCGCGCAGATGTTCCTGTGGGGGTATGTCCACTGCGACCCGCACCCAGGGAACATCTTCATCCGACGGACCCCGTCGGGCAACCCGGAACTGGTCCTCATCGACCACGGCTTGTACATCCACATGGAACCAGCGTTCCGGCACCAATACGCGCGGTTCTGGAAAGCGCTCCTCACCTTCGACAACACGACTCTGTCGGAGATCGTCTCCTCGTGGGGGGTCCAGAACACCGACCTCTTCGCGTCTGCGACCCTGATGCGCCCCTACCGGGGCGGCGACCTCTCGACCCACCGCTCCGTCTCGCGCACGCTGTCCCCGGAGGACCCGGGGACCCTGCACTACGAGATGCAGCAATCGGCGCGCCGCGCGATCCGCCAGATCCTGGGCGATGAGGAGAAGTGGCCGCGCCCGCTGATCTTCATCGGCCGGAACCTCCGCATCGTCCAGGCCAACAACCAGTTCCTGGGGAGTCCCGTCAACCGCGTCAAGATCACGGGGACGTGGGCGTCGCGCGCGCTGGCTGAGGACCGGCCGGAGGGGGTGGCCGCCCGGGTGCGCGGCGCCTGGGGCCATCTGGTGTTCCGGGTGGTGTTGTTCGGGACGGATCTGTTCTTCTGGTTCACGAAGGTGCGCCAGTTTTTGCGGTTGGGGGGCGGGATGGAGGATGAGATCGAGCTGCAGATGCGCGGGGTGGCGAAGGATATGGGGGTGGAGTTGGGGAGTAATATCTTCGAGGGATAGAGTCCTCCGGGTCTGGTGGTGGGTGGGTATACACTGTACTGTACATCATACACATACACTTATATACTTTTCTCGGATTCCTTTTGTAAGTTGGACTCCGACTCTGGATATGTGCGATGCTTGGCTTGGAAACTACTCGTCTACAAAGATAACTAGATCAACTCGCTCCCTGAAGTGTTCACAGGAGTTGCCAGTATTCATTCTCCTGAATGCATGCATCCGCGAATAATCCCTATACTAGACAGACCTAGATTGCGCAAGCTAAGGCACACTAAACCCCCAAACCCTCCTGAACCCAAAACACCAGAGCACCATAATCCCTCCCAATAACAAACGCCCTTCTCCCCCCATATCAAGAGATTCCTATCGCTGCGACAACGCCACCCGTATTCGAGAATACAATGCGCCCCCCCCCCCCACCGATTATCTTATCCACAACCCCAGAGCTCCCAATTCTCAATCCCAATCTCCAATCCCCCATCAATAATAAGGTTCAGTCAATCATACCCCCACCCCGACGCCTCCATAAACCCGGCCGGCTTCCACTCCTGCCCCGGATACGCCGTACTAAACATCACGATCTCGGCCTCGTCATCCTCGTGCTTCCCGGCCCTCTCGCTCGGGGTTTCGGCCGGCTTCGCCACCTCCGTCGAGGGGCTGGGTTGTTCGGGATGTTGTTGCTCCTGCAGCCCCTGCGACCCCCTCCCCGACATCAGCGACTCACTCGACCCCGGTAACGCCGGGAGATCAACTTTCGTGCACGGCGGAGGTGGCGGGAGCAGGAGCGGGGACGGGGTCCTGCCACCTCCACCATCACCACTACCACCCCCGATGGTGTCCGTGTTCGTGTTCGTGTCCGTAGTAGATCCTCTTCGGCGGAGGAGGGGCCGGCCTTGGCCTGGGCCTGGGTTTAGGCCTGGGCCTGGGCTTGAACTGTGGGGGTGGGGGCTGGGGGTGAGGAGGGGTATCGTCGTAGTTCGCCAGGTGGTTACCCCTTGCCCTTGTCCATGCCCCACTACCGGAGATAACCTCTTCGATTTCGGCGATATCGAATCTGCTTCCTGTTCGGGTGCGGGCGCGGATCTAGAGCGCTGCTGCTGCTGCTGCTGCTGCTGCTGGAGTGATGGGCGCGGCGGAACGAGGATGCTGTTCTTGCCGATGCTGCGGAGGACTTCCCCTGTTATGCGGGCGGACCATGTTTCTGTGGATTCGGGGTGGAAGCCAGTGGTGGTGGTGGTGGTTGTGGTGGCTTGGATGGGGAGTTTGAGGATGGGGGTTGAGGTTGGGGTTGAGGTATTGTGCTGTTGCTGCTCGTGGGCGTGGGCGTGGGCGTCGTCTTCGCCGCCAGGGATGATCAGTTTCCAGGGCAGTTCTTGGTCGCCGGAGCGGCTGGTGCGTGGGCGTGTGCGGAAGGTGCCTAGGTTGTGGGCGGGGTCGGTGAGGTCCATGGGCTGGTTTCTTTGTGGATGGGGATTGAAGAGAGGGGGGGGGGGTTGTGGTGAGGTCTTGGTTTTGAATTTGGTTATGGTTATGGTCTGAGGTGGGGTTGGGGGGTGGGTAGAGTAGGGGAGGTGAAGGGAGGGTTTGGCGTGAATCTGCGGTCCGGGATAGTGGTAAGTGATTGCTGCGGCTGACTTTGTTCTGGTGAGGACATGGATATGGATATGGCTGGGTCGGAGGTGGAGTGGGAGTGCGCCCGGCGGGAAGAGAATCCGGGGTAAGGAAATCCGGG
This sequence comes from Aspergillus brunneoviolaceus CBS 621.78, assembly GCF_003184695.1. Taxonomy (NCBI): domain Eukaryota; kingdom Fungi; phylum Ascomycota; class Eurotiomycetes; order Eurotiales; family Aspergillaceae; genus Aspergillus; species Aspergillus brunneoviolaceus. Next base: position 16,083 of record NW_020290836.1, read on the forward strand.
GTAGGCCGAGGGCCGGAGGTGGATCACGATCGCTCTTATTCTGGCTGCACTTTTTCGAGATTGTGCTCTGCCACTGCTGCGGGTGATGATAGAGAAGGAGTATGGTCGGGGTGTCGAAGTCGTGACATTTTTGGTATGTCTTTGGCGGTGGTGGGGTGGATGCTATGGGGGCAAGCAATTATATTGAATGGTTGTGGGTTGATGCACGCTTGCTGGATAGTGTATCATTTACTCGATGGTGAGTCGAGTGCTTTGGTGCTTTAGGAGTAGAGGGGTATGATGTACTCATTATAGATCATGTTAATTGATTGAAGTGATTTTTATATAGACTAGGCTATGATGTGGATTGATTAGTGCTGTTTACCTGCACTTGACCGTTAGATGAACCGTACAGTTGATGGTCTGTTCTGCATGAGTGCTGTGGGATATACTGCCAAGATGCGAGTCCTATGACATGAACCAGCATCATTGGTCTAGTGGTAGAATTCATCGTTGCCATCGATGAGGCCCGTGTTCGATTCACGGATGATGCAATGCTTATCTTTTTGCTTACCTTTCCTATTTCTACACCTGTGGTAATTTAATACTTCTACGGACATCCCAGCAACACAACCTTACATTACATATTGTTTTTGCATGTCGATTCCAGATTGATAGCTAAACCCAGTACAGTCTCAAAGCCAACCCTACGATTTCGACACCACACAAATCGCAATCCCCGCCAACACCAACGCCATCCCCACCCACGTCTCCCGAGCGATCACCTTCCGCTCCACGTACCACTCGCCCAACACCGTAAACAGGAACGCGCTCGAATTGGCCAACGGCACCGTGAGGGAGAGTTCTATGCACCGGAAAACGGAGTCAGTGATTATTCGGAATCCCCTAATCCCTCATTCGTTTGCTAGGGCGGAACATACCATGCTTCCCCACCAACAGAAAGAACCAAATACTCCCCGTCAGGTTCACCACCAACGGCACCGAGTACGCCGGCGTCCGGAGGAGGTTGACCACCGTCCAGAACACGGAGACGATTTTCGTCCGTAGCCAGGATTCTTGTGGTTGCGGATGATGCACTGAAGACTGCTGACGCATCCAGACGGGTTGTTGGGATGGCGGGGGTGGGGGGAGGTCGGTTTCGCTGGCGCTGTCGTTGTCGTGGCTATTGTTGCTGCTGTCGGGTGAAGGACGGTTGTGTTCGATTGGGTTCAGGGGCACGGTTTCGTCGTCGCTTTCGGGTGCATCACTGCCGTAGGTGTTTGAGGAGGTAGAAATAACAGTAGCAGGGTCGTGCTCGCCGTGCGACAGCCCGGTTCGCGCCTCCTGGCGCGCGTTGAAATCGGCGGCGGCGCGGCGGATGAAGGGGGTGGTGAAGCCCCAGGCGACGCCGACGAGGAGGAAGGAGAGGATGTAGTTGAGGACCGGGGGTTGGTCGGCCGGGGTATCGGCTGCTGGGAGTGGGGTTTCCATTTTGGATGGAGTCTGGGAGGTTGGTGTTGAATTGGGTGGTCAAGAGTTGGGATGTAGTCATTCATTCAGGTGAGATTTAGGGGGAGAGAGCTGGATTGATTGATTGATTGATTGATTGATTCCGATAAGATAACAAGCGGAGGGCTGGTTGCGGTGGCGGATGCGCATTGCGGAGACGTCGGAGAACTAACTATCAATGGTTCACATACGCTAGACACCTCATTTCCAAACTTTTTCTTTATCATCGGCTACCTAGCTTGAATTTATATCGTACAATCTGCTATGGTCATAACCGAGATCATCTGCTCCAAAAAGAGGCTTTTGCCACGAAAAGGCTCTCCTGCGGTTAGATAACTTGTAGTACAGTACGGTAAGACATCCACAGATGGCAGGGGCGACTGAGCGGTTGCGGGCAAATGAAGGCACGCCGAAGTCCACACATGAGCTCACATGAGCTCTCTTCTCTGTCATCTGTCATCTGTCCTCCACTTCCCAATGACGAAGCCAGGTTGTTTTCCTATGCAATGACTTGCGACATCCCTGTTGGTGCCTTCTGATCAGAACCGAGAGAGATTCCTGAGTGACACGGATGATAAGACTAGCCAATGGCTGCTTGAGTGGACCAAGCAGAGGTAACAAGGGTAACAGCACCGTCGAGAGATTGCTGTCTCGCCAGAAGAGCGTTTTGTTTCGGATCTGTCACGATTGGCGCTACAAAGCTGACATCTCCACTTGGTGGCTCTTAGAGCGGACTATAATCCCTGACCCCAGCATGGTTACGTCGAAACCATGATAGCTCCTCAACCAAAGCTCGCTAATTGCTGCAAGACGCCGTTTGAGGTCGACCGGCGCACAGATGACCAGACGCACTGCTCCGCATCGCAAATAATGATCGCTTGCCGATATGCATATAAACCCAGGCTAGCCCCCGGCACGCCTTCGAAAACAACGAAACCGTGGTCAACTCACAATGGTTCCATCTGCTACGATCGAAAATCTGGGAATACTCCTTATACTCTATTATGGCGGTTGGATACTCTATGCCAGGTGGCTCCATCCCTTGGCCATATTCCCCGGACCTCCTTTGGCCTCGGTTTCCCGACTATGGGTCGTCCTGCATGTTGCCCGTGGCAAGGCAGTGATTGAGCAGAAAGAGCTGCATCGCAAATACGGTATGCTAGCAGAGCACTACAGTCGATTGCCCGTACGATGATGCTGACATTCTCCAGGGCCTATTGTTCGTATAGCACCAAACGAGCTCATCATGAATGAAGCGCGATCCTTGAAGGCTATATACGGTGCTAACTCGGGGTCTCAAAAAGTGAGCATGCGGCTTTATCTGGCTCATTCCTCCAAGATATCAGATAACAGAACCCGTCTGACTATCTAGACCGACTTCTACTTGGCTTTCCGTCCGCCTTCGGGTAAGTCTCAGGTGGCACATTCGATCGCATGACGCTGACGCCCTTCTAGCACGATATCCAGACCATTTCTCAGCAACCGACGAACAGTTGCATGCCCGCAGGCGACGAATCGTGAGCCATGCCTACTCGATGTCGAATGTGCTCCAGGCAGAGAAGTACGTAGATAAGTGCACCGATGTTCTTCTCGAGCGCTTCGCGGAGCTCGCCCGACAAGGTGCGACGGTCGATTTCTTCCGGTGGGCTCGAATGTAAGTTCTCAAGCTAGAATCACGCAGCCCTCAAGCTCAAACTGTACGGCAGGTATGCATACGATGCAGTCGGGGAGTTTTACTTTGGTCGAATGTTTGGGTTCCTCCAGAACGGACACGACCACCTGGGCTACATAGCAGCCACCGACGTCCTGATTCCAGTCATGGCAATCGCTGGTGTCATGCCTTCGTATATACGTCCAATCTTCATGTCCGTTGGGCTCATGTTTGGCCGGATACGAAAAGCCTTCGGGGCGCTTGGCCACCTCACAAAAGCAGCCGATATGGTGGTAGAAGACCGCATGAGTGAAGCGAAGAAGGCAGAAGGACGTTCCGGTCATTCTGATATTCTCACGCGGATCTTCGATATTTATTACGATAAAGGCAAGTCCCTTGATTTTGAGGTGACGGATGTGAAAATGGAGGCTTGGGCTGCATTGTATGTCCTCGCCGTCGAACCCAGTGCGCATTGATCACTAATGAATGCGCAGCTTTGGTGGAAGCGACACTACGGCTATTACAATGGCGGCTACCATGTTCCACATTGTAAAAGATCGGCGGATCTATCAGACATTGCTCGAGGAGATCGATACGGCGACTGCCAAGGGAGAACTGGGGGCTTCGCATATTGCCTACAACGAGGCTGTGAAACTACCATTCCTTAGCGCATGTCTCAAAGAGGGCATGCGAGTCCATCCGACCACAGCGTTGACACTGCCCCGTCAAACAGCCAGCGAGGAAAGAATGGTATCTGGCTACAAGATTCCCGGTGGCACACGGATTGGTGCGAATGCTCCTATCGTGCAATCGGACCCATCTGTGTTTGGGGAGGATGCAGACGAGTTCTGTCCCGAGCGTTGGATGCGCCCGGGAGCTGATCGCCTAGGACAGTATATTCTGCATGTGAGGAACACTGTCAAGCGGTGAAATGGAATATGTGTACTAATTCTGGTGCAGTTCGGTGCAGGGTCTAGAACTTGTTTGGGAAAACATGTAAGCTCGCTTTACACTAAGGTATTCTACTGCGGTGACGTCGGTACTAATGCATTTTGAAGATGGCGATGTGCGAGTTGTACAAAGTCATACCACAGATCCTCCGGTCCTTCCATCTAGAGCTCGATTCGCCATCCGAGCCCTGCCTCGCAACCCAAGAATATTGGTTCAACAAGCCCACTGCTGTCCAGCTGAAGGTGCAGCGGCGAGAGATTGGACGACCAGATTAGATACTGTTGATAAACACCGTATGGCTACCCTCGTAACCAAGAAAACCAACCAACATGCTTGAGCAAAGATCCACTTCATGACTTCTGCGGGGTGCTGCCATCCCATGTAAACTTCCGGATATGTTCAACTTTGACGTCGTTGATCTCGAAGATCCTAACCCAGGGCCGATAAACCGGGACAATCGGAAGCTTAGGACGTCCCTCCCCACAGATCGAGTCCAGATCGATGCCAAAACACTCTAGATACGCACTGTTCAACTCGGGCGACCATTTCTTCTGTACGCTCCGTCAGCAAAGCTCACTTCATCTTCTTCGGGAATCCATACCTGAGCCCGACAGAGCCTGCCAAAGCTTCTAAGGAAGGACCTCGACTCCGCCCACGAGCGCAGCTTCGACCCACCATTCCCCAAAACCTGATCAAACCGATGGCCCTGCGCGCGCCACGCCGTGTAGACGCGGAACCCCTCGCGCCCCACCGCCACGACAAACGTGTGCGCGAACGAGGTATAGTCCAGATCGCGGTTCTTGATCTCGCCGCGATCGAGCATCTCCACGTCCACCAGATCGACCCCCAGCACCGTCACCGTGGCGACCTTGCCATCGATCGCGGCCTTCTTGGCCTGCGCGAACCGCCGCGACAGGTCCGCCGACCCCGTCTTCCAGATCTCCGCCATCGACGGCAAGCCCCCCATCTCCTGCGACTGCCACTTCAGCGCCGCCAGCGTCGCCCCCCGCTCCGCCGGGCTCGCCAGCACCAGCACCAGCGTCGCCGCCACGTAGCTGAGATGCCAGATCGACGGGCGCGGGCGCAGGCGCGCGGGTTTCAGGCCTCGGTGCGGTGGGTAGGCCGACGCGCGCAGGCGCAGGTCGACGGTTGTCTCGCCACGCAGCACGGCCACCCGCAGCGCTGTGATTCGGTGCGAGGCGGCTTGGATGCCCTCTGCGAAGAAGGTGTGGAGTTCCGAGTCTAGGACTTCCAGTGCGGTGGTCGGGTTGGGGAGTGGCGGGTTGGGGTTTCGTGCGGTGAGCGCGGCGCGCGTCGCTTCGGAGGGGGATGGTTTGGGTGTGGCTGTCTTGGTGGGGTCGTTGTCGTTGTCGTTGTCGTTGTGCTGTTTGGTGGGCTTGGGGAGTTGGGGCTTGGGCTTGGACTGCTTGGGTGCATGTGTGGATCTGTGGGTGTCGGGCTTTAGACTCGATACAGTAGGTAAAATGTTGTGTTGTGTTGTGTTGTGTTGTGTTGTGGTGTTTGCCTTACCTCGATCCTGTAGCCTTGCCTTCTTCGTCGCCTTTCTCTTCGGGGTGAGGGTGCGGGTGGGGCATGGTGATCGAGCGAAAACTAGTCTACACGACCGGCTTCTGAGACTCCGGATACCGTTACCAGCGAGTGTAGTTGACAAGAAGAAAGCGAAGCAGCTATGTAGGCGAGGGACGAGGTGGTGTTGGTGTTGTTGTGAGAGAGAGGGAGGTTGGTGGGAAAGGAACAAAGAAGTTTCACCAGAGAAGAAGAAGGGGGATATGTTATGAACAGACGTCGCAGACGTGTTATGTGCTGTGCAGTGAATATTCTCGGTGTAGCTTACACTATTGAAGTGAAGGTTGATCACGATCCAGGTTCTGGTGATGATACTGGAGGATTGGTTTGTTGGCCGGTGGCCGGGTGGGTGAATATCTCAATCTCATCTCCCAGAGGTGTTGATCTGAGTCCCTCCCTACTGTGAATGGATTGTCTACCTGAAGAGCGGGATGATGGGATCGTTACTGTTATCACATGTTATCTTTTCTTCTACGCAATGAGGGGTCTTGAGATCCGAGTTTTCTGGTCCTTCTCTGAATGTCTCTGCTGGTATGGGAGGAGGGTTCGCCAACTGATCTTCTGGATATACTTGTGTTCGTCGGCAATGGCTCGACACATTGAAACAATGTATGCGGAGTACCTCTATTCTCTACAAGGCTATAACCTGAAGGAGTCTACGCGATGTTAGCAGATGAGGATATGAGGATGAAGAGAGATATCCAAGTCAATACAGTGAGAGGCATGCGAAGATTACCACTACGCTGCGCTTGAATCTGGAATATCATTTGCACACCCCTTCCCATGGCCCATACTGCCATATCTTAATTAAGTGTCGGTTTAATATACAATGGTGAATAAGAGAAAATTGCAGGACAGAGTGTATCAAATGCTCTGCGAATACCGAACGCAGGTATCATAGCTCACAAACAACCAGCGTGGAATATCCTCCTGCTCTGCAGGCACTAACTACAGCACCTCATAACAACTCGCTGCGGAAATGGAAAATCAAGACACTGGCAGCACTGTACGCGATCGCAATGATATTCTCGAACGCGGCGGCGCCCTCCAAGTTGGTGTACTGGGGTGGCAGCCGGAGCAGCTTCTGAGCCCCCGCGAGGATCCATTCATTGTCCTCCAGGGTCAACCTCGGTTGAGGGTCTTCTAAGCTGGTCAGGAGCTCGACTCCCGTGTGTACTAACGTGTGGAGATCCTTCTTCGTAGTGACACTTCTGGACGCAGTGGATTTGTTTAGGTCGACCGCGAGCACGCACGTCTTGTTCGTAATATCCCACAATCTCGCGTCGGGGCCGCTCCGCGAGACCAAGAACTTTTCATCCTCGGTGAAACACAAGGCAGCAAGATTGACTGGTGGTTCCTCGGCCGGATCATTCTCCTCATTCGCGAGATCGATGCAATATTGTAATTTGGGATCAGGGAGTAGACTTTGTAGAACCTCCCAAAGTTCGAACTCGCGCATCGCGTCACGAGTGTGTCCCAGATCACCCAGACATCTGCCTGTAACGGTATCCCAGATGTATAGCTGTAAATCAACGGACAAGACTGCTAGCAAGCGTCCATGTGGCGAGAAGCGAACGTCACGGAGATTTCTCGTTCGAATGACGGTAGGGGGATCCATAACCTCGCCCGCCTTGAGATCCCAGAGTCTGACCGATACGCGGGCACAAGTAGCTAGCATACTTCCATCTGGAGAGAGGGCCACCCCAGCACATTCTGCCACCCCCATGTTTGTAGTCTGGCAGCAGCGACCAGTCTCGATGTCCCAGAGTTGGATCTGGCCATACGACACCGATGCGAGGAATCTCCCATCCTTCGATATATCGAGTGCTTGACCGTCTGACGACAAGCCATATTTCGGTGCACTTTGGACTTTCAGAACCCGGAGAAGGTTAGTTGTTGTCGGCTGCCAGAGTTGGAGTATGCCATCATCTGAGATTACTGCCAAGATATTGCCATCGTTGGAGAGAGCAGATTTGAACAACGCTGACTAGTGCCGATTTTGTATTACCTGTAAACACTGGGCCTTGTAGGTGTCCCACATATAGATAGCTCCATCAACCGTTGTTGAGGCCAGGACTGAACCGTCTTTCGATGCCACGGCATGTATGATCTCACTTTCGTGGCCAGTAAGCCGTCGGATGCAGCAGCCGGAAAGCACGTCCCAAACTTGTATCGTACGTGAGTCAACCATCAGTGCCAGCAACTCTCCAACTTCCGACAGAGCAACTGCCCCAAATATACCGATTTCAGCGGGGATGCTCGATTCCTGCAAGCATTCCCCAGTCCAAGGATCTCGTTGTTGGATGTGATGGTCACGATTTGTTCCGCCACCTGACACTACCACTAATCTCTCTTCCTCTCTCAAGAACCCAACAAACACCGCTAGGTCTGGCAAGTCAATGGCCTGCAGAAGCTCCCCCGTCACGGGGTCCCATACTTCCACTATCTTGCTCGCTCCTCTAATTGCGGCCGATGCTAAGATCTTTCCGCAAGGGGAAAAAGCCAAAGCGCGACTTGACCACACACGACCGCTCAGGCTCTGCAGTAAAAGGCTCCAGTTTGCAGAGATCGATGGCATCCGATGCATCCAGTGCAATGCTTCCTTCTTAAAGAGAAGCCTGACTGTGCTCTGTGCTGGCACAAATACAAGCCCACTCAAGTATATTTGTAAGGGATATGGTTCGATTGTATATCGGCTAGATAACGTAAATCGCTTCGCGTCATGGATATATGCGTCGACACTGGGGTTCTTGGTATCACTTAGCTCCGCTTGTCAGAATGTGAGGCAGCAACACCTACAATCGTCATGGATTCCAGGGAGGCGACGGCACGAACTCCATCGGAAAGTCTCATCCAAATAAGAGCCTCTAGCCAATGTAAAAGATTTTTTCGGAGGAAGAGATCAATGGAGTCGTTCTTATGTATCTTGGCACCGCTCTGTTGTAGGTGGTGGACCCAGTAAAGGCATGCATAGCGCACGCCAGCTGGTAGCCACTGCTCCAATTGGCTCCGGCTAACATCGGTCACAGCAACAGCAGGGTTATCCAAGCCGAAGATCCCCTGTCCAGGTGGGGAACACGCCCATGATTGGGATATGATGTTCACACAGCACCCAGCCAAGGTGAGATGCGTCTGCCTCGTGTCTACATGAAATGCTTGCTCGGTACATCTCACTTCATCCAATATGAATTCACGCAACGTGGGATGGTGAAGTCGAAGGGGCAGATGATCATCTTCAGGAAGATCGACAATCGCGCTCAAGTGCCTGAGGTTAAGATGAATATCAAGGTTACTGATAGTTTTGTACTCTGGGCGTTTGACGCCAGATGACCGGGGTTCGGATTGGTACAAGGCGCCTAGTCCAACTACCGGAAGTGGAGAAACGAGCACAGCCATTGTTCCTAAGATAAGTCGAACGATGCTATAGATGAACACTTTTTTTTCAGTCGTGTGTCGCTCTGAGACGGTACTCCAAAGGACGGTGAGATAAATCTTGTCTAGCTCCGACTTTGGGTCGTCAATGGAAATGCTATCGTTGAGGAGGTGACTCAGTCGCTGGCGGGAGAAACGGCTGTCTGAACCGACAAAGTTGCATGCAGTCGCGGCCCATATGAAGAGACCACCGGATTTCTGAGTCAGAAGCTCAGTTGTGTCTGATCCAGGCCAGTCTTCACCTTGGTGATGATTTTTTCGCAATGATTTTGAACCTGTGGGCAAGGAAAACGCCTATGTCATGACTCACGATCTCCGCGTCTATATTGTGGAGCTTGAAGCACCGTCGCTTTTCTTGCGGTATGTCGTCAAACCTGGTCTCAGTCCTCGTATCAGGCCGGCTGGTTAGGAATATGCGCAATTTCACAGACTCTAGCATTCGTGTTTGAGCCAGAAGATGGAGGATCGTGGCGACTCCACCCGATGTTTCGCATTCGTCTAGGCACAAGTCTGTACTCGCTGATTCGGTTTTAATGCGCTCCGTATCCAAGCAACTGCACAATCTTGCCTACGCTCATCCGCGGGCTAGCAATGGTGTGAATCAAAAGAGTCTACTCAGCAGGTGGCGCCACAATCGGATCTACGCCACCAACCAGCAGCGGCTCCATTGCCGACTTTGGCTGCCCAAAGCAGGGCTCCAATCCAGTTGCCGTCCTGGTGCCAGAGTGTCTTGTAGCATTGATGAGAGACGAGTCGAGGGCCTCGGTGAAGCGCTAGCAGGTCGTTGCGCAACTGCTTCATCAGTTTCGTCGTGACTGATGACGGATTAAGGCGGATTCTTCCCCAGAAGGCTCTTACAGTATAGGATTTGAGTCCACATCTAACTGTTCAGGAGCTCGGGTCGGAAATATGTTATCATTGTGGAGGCAGTCATCCTCTATATCTTACTTGGATGAACCCCTTCTAGCCATACGGCCCGGGACACTACTCAGCATAGCAAACCTCTTTAAAATGTCTGGCGACGAGATAATCCTCGGTCTAGAGCAGGCTCTACACTCTGACTATCTCCACGCAGCATGATCCTTCCCTCTTCTTGCGATGGTGCAAGATCCACAATCAAATCACCAGCCAACTGCTCCATCTCGCTTGCCATCTCACAAGGACCACGCTCATTCATGTTGCGAGTGACCACGCTGTGTTCCAGCCCATGAAAAAGAAGAGGCAGCGTGGATGACTTCCATAAGCTAACATTTTCGCGACTGGTTATGAAAGCCGTTGCTACAAGCACGATGATGCCTGCCACGAGCAAGGCGACGGGAAGGGCCAGCCACGGCCATTGAACGGCAACGTATGAATCCTGCGTGGTGAGAACACCATAGATCGGATAGCTATGGGTGGTTCGCGCCAACTTGGAGACTGACGCGGCGATGTTTTCCATGACATTCTCGAATCCGAATTCGGTCGCCCTTTTCGCGACCCATGAAGACGTAGCCAGGTAATCTGTCCCACTATTCCACACCTTTGTCACACGGTCCAACTCATAGCCCTTGTTGAGGGTCCCAGCCAGCGGGAGTAAATCTTCCATGCGATACGGTCCGGGCTCCACTCCACAGAACTCATAATGAACTGGGTCGACCGAATATCCAACGGGATTGATATCAGTATTCGTATCATTCCAGTTTGTCAGCGGACTTGCGCTGGGTTTCCAGCAGTTATCGCCATAGCCATCTTGGTAGAATGATCCGAGATCTTCATCCATGATTTGAACAGAGCTAACACCATTGGTGACAGAGGCATTATACCTCTTAGCGCATATTGCCAGTGCGCACTCGGTCACTTGTGTGACTTCGATCACGCCTAGAAAGTCCGATGCGTTACTTGGCCAAGTTTCCGGCAGACTCAACTCGGCTTTGGATACCACGACCAAGGGTTCATCAACCCCTGCCACCCTATCAATGCTGAGAATATCGCCCAGATATTGATTCGGCCTCGTGTCGGCTATCCAGTATAAAACCTTCGGGACGAGCAAGTCATAGACCCCAGTGGGGCGCCATGTGATGTCAATTGAGAAATTGGATGGTGTCCCATTGATTCTAGATATCGAAATTGGAATTGTCTGGGGACTGAAGAGGCTGTAGTTAAACAAGGATACATTCCACCCGGAGAGGACCACACGAGTAGGGTCGATATCAGCACATCGACTGCATATCTCCACAGACTGGTACGGGGCCCAGGTACAGTTGCCTGTTGGACAGCTAAGGCCGAAGTCAATTACATCAGCCCAGATTCCGGTATTAATGGCACTTGTAAAGTCGGAATAATTGCTGGAATTAGGTTGGAAATGGCGTGACTGAGCTGCTTCTGCGCCTTCCGAATACCGATGTGTAGGTTTAACAGGATAACTGATAATTTGCTGGACAAAGGGATCGAATACCAGAGCCAAGATTATTACCAAGGCCGCGACGGTCACAAGAGAGCGACATTTATCTTCGAGTAGAATTAGGATCGAGCCCCAGGGCCCTCGGCTTGCATTGTCATATAATTGCACACTTGCCAGCCGCTTTCGAGCCTTCCGCAGTGTGATCCATCTCAGTTGGCCAATACATTGACCTACAGCAAAGATTAAGGCAGATTTTGCCACGGATGCGAGAATAGAGACGACAGTATTCAGTTTAACACCACTGGGCAGGTGGGGTGTTAACTGCTTGTTATAAATCTATTATAGAGTAATTAGGTTTCCCTGATGTTTAAGTGAGAGTTGGGGCTGATCATACCAGCAAGATACAAGCTATCGCAATAAGACATGCGATACTCAAGCAAACAGCGATAGACTCGTATATCCACGAGTCAGATCCTAGGGTACCCCAGAGGAACCGGTGGTGAGTCACATCTTGTAGAGATGGTGGTTTTATGACCTTTTTCTCATAGTTGGATAATCGAACAGGTGTGTAACCCCCTCTTGGTCCTTGCTTCTTCCTTCTGTGAAATAGGAACATAATCAAAGCAGTGATTATAACCATTAACACTCCGAATGTGACACCAAGGGCAATGCTAGCCTTGGTGCTGGTCGATAAGGAGGAATGTTCGCTGTAGATATCTGCCGAGTCATTTGAGGAACTCTTGGCGGGTATTATGATAGGCACATCGTCCGCATAAATTTCCGAGTAATTTCCATCAGGATCGATTCTGAGATCGGAGACACATGATCCCATGTCTGAAGTTTGGCTGAAGTAAACATAACCCCTGCAAGGAGATATGCTGTTAGTACACAGTGTGTTGACTGGCTAGCGATGAAGGATTCTTACGTCGGACAGCATCTTGCCCAAGTCCCAACTAGTGTATCATTCCGAATAATTATCTCTGTGGCAGCCGTGGCATAGCCACTGGGGCATTGTCCTGGAGAGAAATAGGAGTTTCGGCTCCATCCGGATGGCATACACGCCGTGTTGTTGTTAGCAAGGTGATAGTAATAGGTGGTCTTTGATTTGGACAAAGTCTGGAGATCGTGCAGACACGACGAGGGGGGTGTAAATACGGTAGTGAGCGGAAGTAAGGATGAGGTAGTACTTGTAATAGATGGTGTAGTGGCCATCTCTTACGAATTAGCACCTTTTTTGCGACCAGCATGTGATGAAAAGGGTTTTAGGACGAGACGTAGGGGTCAAGGGCCTTATATGCGAAAATTGCTAGTCGCTTAATCCAGTTTCTCTCGAGGGGTTCGATAGAGACTTGGAGGTGCTCATCGTGCATGGCAGAAACCAATCATACTCGCTGGGCCTGCATACGGAGTTGATCAGGCAAATCGGGATGCATGCAGTGGGCGGCGGTCGTGAGATACCTACGGAGTACCCCGTAGTACTGTGACACTGCGATAAATTGATTGCACCGTGGAAGATTCTTGCTCAAGGCTACAGCTACGAGTGGCGAGGCTGATGGTGAATCGAGACATGGGTTTGCCCGCTGGGCAGACAACAGGGGGTAAGATGCAATACAACCTGGTCGTCTGCCAATCACATTCCTGGATACGAGCTCACAACGGGTCTGGTGATTGGCTTTCGTGATCCCATTGGGGAAACCCGTTGGCTATCCATGATGCCAGGCGCTTCTTCCTCGCTAGGTAGCAAACAAATGTACTGTACCGACAGGGGTAGCGCTGGGATCAAAGCCTCCGCTCGAGCCCCTGAGAAAATGCTAAGCATACCCTGTCGAGTCTTTCACCGTGCCTCAGAAGGCTGGGAAAACCAGCCATCTTTGTTTATAAAAATGGTGGTCTTTAGGGCTCTCTGACGGCTCTTTCAATGTTGACCCGCACAGCCTCATAGGACGACTGATTCCCCCCACCTCAGCATACCTCAGCATCAACGCTAGCTTGTCATCGGTAGTCAGAATTCCTTACAGCGTCAACGAACATGAAGATGGAGATTGCTGCGCAATGTTTGACATAATCACAATACTCCTTATCGAGCGTCTTCCTCGCTCTTCTCCTTCTTGATAAATTCTTCGCTGCAGCTCCTTCAAACCTGTTCTTCTTTGCCGCCGCCTTAGGAAACGTCATCCCAGGCTCATTGTTCAACACTGTTATACTGGGAAACTTGTAGACCGTGGCCCTTAAATTTTGCTATTTACTTCCTCGATTCTTTTGAGCCAGAAATTTTCGACATCATATGCCCGAACATTGACAGGCCGATGGCCGTCATATCGTCTTTTTGCCCATATTGATACGTTCTAATTAGGCATCTGCTCCATTTTGTGACAGTGGGCAGTCAATTCTAGGGCAGCACGACCTCTTCACCTCATTTATATCAGTAATGAGATCCCGAGCATCGTTTGAAATTGGGACACTGGAAGTTATGGCCAGCTTGCAGGCAAACTGAGTAGAATCAAAGCTGATCACTATATATCAGAAGAGGTTTTTTGATAAGATGATTCTACACAAGAAATGATAGGTAAAAGACAAATCATCGCCAAGAAGGCATCAATAACCAAGATATAGGGTAGTCGACCTGGTTCTGGTTTAATCTTAGATAATGATTCGAGAACCAGACGACGCCATTGATCCTCAAGAGAATAGTTGGCAATGTCTTTTCTTTGGCGAACAGAGTTTTTGATTTCATGACGCAGAGAAGGATCAGCGTCCGCCAACTGCCGCGCAATTGTAGTCACAAAGCTCGTCGTGCGCTTGGTGTCACGATGGAGGACGGAGAAAAAGAAGCTGGCCCCAAGTCGATTCTCGTCATCATACTTACGAGCTACCATGCGGGCTATCGTCGACTTTCCTGTGCCAGCCAAGCCACTCATCCAAAAGATGCAGGGACCTTCGCGATCATTGGCCCAATGGTCAATGCCCTCAAGGATCTGCACGCGTGTGTTTTCGAGGCAGTAGGGGGACTCTTCACTATCAGCAATTGAGTTGAAGCGCGCGTCCTTCACGCAGGGCAAGTGTGAATCATTAAGCAACTGGGTTGCATCCCCTGTGATTGATTTAGCCGGGGTAGTGATAGTATTGGTCGGGCAACTTGCCATAGAAGTTGACATTTTCGGCCGTGCCGACGAATTGTCGAGAATAATTGGCAGCATATGCTGAGATGGAGCATCTTGAAGAATCTTGGTCTCCTTGGCTCGACAGACTCGACAGTTTCCTAGTCCTTTGATCGGGGATCATGGTGGTGTGGGTTTGGTGAATGCTGAAATGCTGGGGACAGAACGAGTCGACACCACCAGCAGCTTTCGTGAAACAAAATGCTGGGGATTATCTGTCTGATGGGAGCGCTAGTCTGGGTGAATCCGGTTCGGCGACAAGGCTGAATCTTAGCTAGTGTAGCGGTAGACTAGGTAGTAGGTAGTACGCACCGAGCGACGATTGGTTGTGTTTGAGGCTTAGCTGTGTGAGGTCAAGATAGTTCGAATAAGGGAAAGCAGGTAGCTGCTTATTATGCCCCCCAAGCCCCTCCCTAAATTTTGACCGATCAACCCCGGCGCTACACAACACCCGTTAACACCAGCAACGCCCATCACCCCAATATGGCTGAACCCATTGGCCTCACCGCCAGCATCATAGCGATCGCGGGTCTGGCGTACTCAAGTTGCAGGACTCTGAGCAGCACGATCAGGAATTGACGCGATGCGCCAAATATCCTCAACGACCTCCACGGGAATCTCCACACGGTCCAAAATCTGCTTCGGTCGTTACAGAGCGCTTTCGAGGGCCTGAATGAGAACGACCTGTCTGCCGGACAAAGGAGATGTTTTGAAGATCTCGAACCTTACATGCGTCGATGCGAGGCGACCTATAATGCTTTCGCAAAGACGCTGTCCCGGCTGACATCTCACTCTGATGAAGACAGACTCAGCTGGCGGGACCGAGGTCGCTTGCATCTGGAGAGACGGGAGATTGCAAGTCTGAAGAATGGACTGCAGAAGGGCATAGAAACTCTTGATATTGCGATCAACATGGCAACACTGTGAGTTCAATTCATACCGACCGATGCTCGGTGCTGATGAGGCGTCTCCAACCGCCAGTCGAAGCACCCGGCAAAATCAGGATGCGCTGCGGACTCTGGAAAGAAGAATTGTCACATCGATGAGCGAGTTTGCCGGTGAGATACAAGGCCTGCAGATGGCAATACAATCCTTGCCGTCTCCCTCTGAGAGCTCCAGCATCACCCGGACGGATGTTGATCAGGTGGTAAGTCTGTTAAAACGGCAAATTGACCTGATACAACAGAGCTTGAGGGTATGCGACAGCGGGCTGAGGGAGACCTCGAGAAGTACTGGAACGACGGTGGCGAATGCCAGAGTGCTTGATAAAGCCCGTCAGCTCATTGGAAACATTGGAAGTGATGTTCGACTTGGGCCTCACACACTACCGGTGAATATCAGTCATGCGGAGGCTAGGGACAATGCATATCATGGGGTGGGAAACATCTCCGATGCGGCGTTGGAGGCGTTCTTGAGATAGTAAAGCCTGAGCGAACTTCGTTGTGCCTGAAAGGAGGTAATGAGAAGTGAGTTTCAAATATATCGTGGATAAGCAAGAGTGGCACCAGCTGCGGCCTAAAAGGTTGTGCGTCAGCGATGCTGTAGCAGCGTTTGCTGCGGTGTTGTGAGCAGAGTGTAAGCTGGACCGTGGTTGATTTGCAGTCGAAGAATAGCACATCATGGTTTGCTCAAGCGATCAACGATGTATTGAGAGATTGAGGACAGTTGGGAAATGTTCGGAGGTGGAGGTTTACTAAGAGAGAACATGCATACTCAGAACAGTTGGAAGTCACCTGTTCCCCGGCTCTTTCCGTTATAAGGTTCCAACTCAACCAACTACTCAATTAAAGCCACGCATTGTTCATCAACACTCTTCAACGAAAACAGCCATTTGATTCGAACTTGGTATTATCAGTGTACCATGAAGATGAAGAGACAGAAGAAACTCCAAGATCAACCGCAACATCAGGTATAAGATTGAAGCGAGTTTGTGCACTTACAATCGAGCAACACCTGTTAAATAAAGACGGAGACCGCTGCACTTCACGCCCACCTCCAGTTCAAACAAAGATTCACGCTTGACCTTGTCAAGCAATACATCATCAATCCGGATGTTTCCACCTCCGGAGTTACCGAGATCCGAGTCCGTATATGCACGGCAGACTCGCATGGATACCCCGGATCGAGTCCAGGACCGTCGAAGTAAGTCCACTGCCAGACCTGACTGTCGTACAGAATATGCATACGGAGTACACGATCCATTCAATGCGACTGCAGAATAGATCGGATTGTCGTCATCACCATCCCCCCGAGTCATTACCCTCCAGTCCGGTTGGCAGACCCATGTCACAATCATCTGCAGATTAACTAACCCTGCCGACAGCGGTGTAACCTCTTCGAACCATGACACACTGCCTCCAATGGTGTTTCATCTCATAACAGCTATTCCATTCCCTGGCACGGGTGCATATTCTCGCTGTCTCGTTTGCACTGTGGCCAGGGGCACTGCCATCAGAGGGCCCTACCCGGCGGATATACCGACATGACCAGGTGGCTGGACCGAATCTCAATCGCATGCATCATGAGAAGGGTTAGGCAGCAGAAACATGGCACGCAGTGCGGTTGTATAAATACGTGCCCGTTCCCCAGGGCTGGCTGACTGACCGAGTCGCCCTCAAAACCCATTCTCTACTCAGCGACAGGATTACCTCTCATCCCCCAAACGCTGACTGCCTATACTCACTCGACCGATCCGAAATCTCCGCAGCGATGAAGCCTCTTACCACCCTCGTTCTCTTCTTTTCCTGCTTCGGCCTGTTGGCAGCTGCCCCAACAGATCTCGCCCATTTCATCGACGCAGCCACCCACTTCCCCTTCGTCGACATCCCAGACCACTTCCCCGCCATGTGCTCCGGCACTGGCTCTGGGTATTGCAACCTGGGAATTGCGAGCTATATCCCCTCGTCCGGGACCAAGATCCGCCAGGCGTTTGTCTACGATCGCTACTGCCGCGGACTCGGAGCGCGGCCTTTCGACACCGATACGGGCAAATGGTCCGTCTACTCGCTGCTTCCATACACAGTGGAGCTGTCTATCACCGGCGGGGGCAGGATCCCGGATGGGTCATTCATGTATGCGGGGCGGAAGACGGATCTGGGCAAGAAGATGTACTGCCGAGCGTGTTCAGGGCTCGGGGACTGGGAGTGCTGTCAAGTTGCTTTCGACTGTCATTAGGGGAGATTTGGGGTGGGTCAAGCTTAAAAGAGAGTTCGGAGTGAGAAAGCTTGCCCTCAGCACGGAGTCGGTGCCTGAGCCGCGTCGATTGGCGAGAGTTGATGACTGGAGTTATGTTGTTTGCTTTGCGTGTGTTTGATGATTTATATCCCCTGTCTGCTAGCAATAAGATTTGATGTGATTGAAGATGTTAGACATCCAGCAGAAGTAGTCATAGTCAGCATTTCAGCACAAGAAGATGTAGTGATTGTCGCGCTAAGGGGAACAACTTACTGGACACCGAAACTCAAGGCCGATGTTTGCAGCGTTTACAACATGTGTCTCCAGTCAGTAAGCTGCAGCCATGCAATATATTTGAGTTACAGTGAGCCAATTACCATTGATTGACTCAAGACAAGGCTAATCGAAGGATGGTGGTTTGCATCCTTTGTCAGCTCCGGAATTAACCCCGACACCGGAATGTATACAAGATGCCGGATGTTTAGCCTGATCTCCAGGCCTGTAGAGCGATGCATAAAAGTAGCCTGTAGCCTGTAGCCAGTAGCCAGTAGCCTCAACAACTCCAAAATAACAACCGCACCCATTTCTCAAAACACCTGAACCCCCCCCAACATCTGAGAGAGAAACAACAACCATGTCCCAAGACCCCCGCCTCAAACCATTCCACCACCTCCAAGCCCCCTACAAAACCTTCCAGGATACCACCACCAACACCTCCCAAGAAATCCAAACAGACATCCTCATCCCAAAGACCATTCCCAACCCCAAGCCCCTCCCTCTAATAATCTACTTCCACGGCGGAGGCCTAGTATGCCCCCCATCCCCCATCCCCCAGCCCCCAGCCTCAAGCCCCCTCTTTCTCACCCAAGCAAACTAACCAGAAAAAAGATATGCGGCTCCTCCCTCCACCCCGACTGGTTCCCAAACTACCTCCTCGATCTAGCGCAAACCACGCCTGCCGTCCTCCTCGCCCCGAACTACCGTCTCCTCCCGGAGGTCACCATCCACGAGGTGTTCGGCGACGTCCTCGACTTTTGGGACTGGGTGCACGCCCCGGCCAGCGTTGCCGCGCTGCTCGCCGCGGTCCCTTCACCCCAGAATACCTCGGACAGGCTCGCAGTTGACGTCGCCCGCGTCCTCGTGGCGGGCGGTTCCGCCGGCGGGTATCTGGGTCTGTGTCTGGCGCTGCGGGTTCCCGATCAGATCGGCGGAGTGGTCGTGGGGTATCCTGCTTTTTTGGGGGTGTCGTCTTCTGCGGTGGCGTCTGCTGCTGCTGCTGTAGCGGGGGGAGTAGCCGGGGGAGCAGGATCTTCCTCGGTGAGAGGTGACGATGAAGAGAGGAAGAGTGGATTGAGCAACGGGGATGGGGTTAGCCCAACCTCCACCACAACCACAACCGCAACCACAACCGCAACCACAACCACAACCACAACCACAACCACAACCACACCCTCCCCCTCTCCAACTACCCAAGACCTAAACCAAATGCACCACCTCCTCAACACAGCCCTCGCCCTCGCCGCCCAGAACCGCCGCCCCGTCCGCACCTCCACGACCCCCCCGGACCGCCTCGACCTGATGAATGCGGCGATGCGCACGGGCCGGATCGCCGAGCTATTCGCGCGCGGCGTCGACCCGGCGGCCCACGACCCGGACCGGACCCTGCGGTATCCGATGGAGAGGCTGGATGAGCCAGCCCCTCAGGTTCCGCGGGGTGGGATTGTAATCTTGCATGGGCGGGAGGATGAGGTCGTGTCTGTGGAGGATAGTGTGCGGTTCGTTGGCAAGGCGAGGAAGGTTTTGGGACCAGAGGGGGGTGCGGGGAAGGTGGTGGTTGTGGTGCGGGAGGGGGGGCATGGGTTTGATACACCTGTAAGATTGGGGGAGGGGGGGTTGGGGGAGAGTTTGAGGGGGGTTGTTGGGGGGTGGTTAGAAGTTGGGAGATTTAGTATATAGCACTATAGAAATGCAGGTGTGTATACAGGGTCCTTAACGAAAGCATGTTTACAAGATAAAAGCTACTCCCATGCAATGTAGTTCACTACAGGAAACACTAATATCGTCTCAAAACTCTTCCAGTATTCAATATGGTCCGACAGACATAGACCTATCTAACCAACAAAACAAATCCAGACATGATATATCCAACAACACCCGCCCCAAAGCACAAAAAAGAAAATCCCAGCCATAAATTCATATCATATAATTCATCAAGAACTTGTTATCAAGTCAATAGTAACAGCGCAGCAGTGAACGTGTCTCACATCCCGAATACATTACCACCTCTCGGCCAAGCCACCCCCTAAAAACACATTCACCACCCACTGGAAACCCGAGCAAAAAACTTAATAAGTATCCCCCGTCGACTCATCCAGATCTTGAATACGGTTGACTCCGCCCATGGGGGTGCCCGCCGCCAACATCATCTCGCGCTCGCGCCCGGAGGTGCTGAAGCGCTTCTCCTTGAGGACGGGCTCCTCGCCCAGGTTCTGGTGGCCGGTGCGGACGGTGGTGTTGCCCTGCGGGTCGGTGTGCGAGGCAAAGGCCGCGCGGTGGCCGGATTCTTGGGTGTGGGGGGGCTGTTGGTTCTGGTCGTTTGACGAGGAGGACGAGGAGGAGTACGAGGACGAGGATTCGAAGTAGGAGGTTTGGGAGGAGTTGTACGACATCTTGGTGGTTGGTGGGTTACGTCGCTTGGCGATGAGAGTCTAGGGGGATCGGCTGTGCTCGCGATATGTGGTTTAGGTTTGCGAGGTTCTTGTGGAGATTCGTGAGGGTTTGCACGGAAAGGTAATTTGCAAATACAAGAATTCAAGGTTTGCTTGCTAGAATTGATTTAGAGTATGGTGATATAGTGATGGTAGATTGCCTGGGGTAAGGCTGCGTTTGCGGGGAGATTCTTATACTGCGGCTCCGTGTGGCAACGATGCAACGATGATGTCATGGCGAGATAATTCCAGGGCGGGCCTCCTTATCTTTCCCCAAGAAATATGAAGTCAGCCCCAGTCCTTACCAATCCTTTCCCAATTTTTGAGGGTCAAGGGGGGATATCGTCATGCTTAGATGAGCCGGTCCATGTGTCAGGCCTGGCATCGCCCTTGATTGGTCGCCCATGACGATCCAGGGTAGCGGCCATTGCGAAGGCTGCATCATTCGTACTGAACTTACTGCAAGTATCGACCATCGTATCCACTCACGATAGACTTAACGCGTAATTGGGTGGAAGATTCACCCATTGTGGCTGTATAGCACGCGTGTTACACATGGCAAGGGGGATTGTGACTGTCAGTTGCTGGACATCCGAGACTAATGCCGCCCATCAGATCGGCATGCAGCCACTCCATCGACCACTAGCTTGGACTTGGGCCCGCAAAATAGATTAATTCTCATGTACACTTCCGGTGCTACCTACCCGAGTATATTTGAACATGAGTGATGCCTCGAGGGCAAGTAGACTAAGTCGATCCACTAACCGGACATTTTGTCCTATCCATCCTCAACCAATCCAGACAGATCCTGGTATGACTGTCATCATTCGACTTATTTTCATCTTATTAATCATAATCCTCAAAACTAGCTCCTATTCGTGTTCGAATCACCAGGAGCACCGTAACCAATTCAAACAGAGTATCCCGAAGCACGAGACTTATAATCCCACATCATATCATCCAGATCTCGACCGGACGCAGAAACCATCACCTTTCCCCTTTCGTCCACTGCAGCCGTATACAAGGCATATGCGGGATCATTGAGGGCGAGCTTCAGGATCCGAGTGGCAGCCGGATGGTGCCTCCTGACTCGGGCAATAAACCTGCTCGTATTTCCCTCGTACAGCAGCTCCGCGGCCCCCAGCAGCCCGACGGGCTCCTCCCATAGCACCGACCGGTGACGCTGGTGATAATAATACAAAATGATGTTGCATACCACAATAAAGGACAATATCACAATGATGTAGTACGCCGTCTTGGGGACCACAAATAGCCGCGTGTCTGGGGTAGAGACGGTTCCTGGGATTGAGGGCGGCTCATCGCGGTCCACCACCGAGCGAGGGAACCCCAGCCCTTCATTCGCTACAGCGTATATGGCTTCGAAAACTCGTTCCGTAGATAACAATATTTGGTTCCTGTTAGCGTACGGGTCCAAGGTGTTTGCTTCTAGGACGTGCCTATTGATGAGATAGGAGAACCCATCCACGGATAAAGCACCAGTGGGATCTCTGAATGATATGCTAGTCAGGTTCTGTTCGAACCATTCCCAAGTAGCCGGCCGAAACTCAACAGACTGGCTGGGATGGTCTTGGAAGTGAATTACCGAGCTGTTGTGTTTGTCTGAAAATCGGGTTACAAGATCACCGTGTGTCTTTCGGTATATAGGGGTGCATGACACGGCACTATAGTCTGCGATTTTGAATGGGGATATCAAGTTTCGAATCCCTGATATGATGGTAATGCGGCTATAGCCAGCATTCGCAGTGCACTCTCTCGCTGACAAGCTCCGGATGTAGTAATAGGTTGAGCTGTCCAATGTCATGGAGTATGTGACATTGCAGCCGGCATCATCAATTCCGACTGTCAGAGTTCCGCTTTCGCCGTTATATGGGATATAGTGTAGGGTAGAATTCTCTTCCGTGTAAACAGTGCAGTCAAGATGGCCGGACACAGCCAGGTTGTAGGTAGTGATATTACTAGGCACCTGAAAGCTGTCGAACCCATATGGCCGGAAGGCATAGTGCAGATCTGTCCATGCTGATGGTGGCGCCTTAAAAATAAGCATGGCAAATACCTCGTCGGCAATCTCATTCCAATCCAACGAGTCATCAAGTGCCAAGTCGTCCCATAGTTCCAGAGTTTTGAGGGTGTTAGTGGAATTGTTGATGACTGGTGTTGCAGTGAGCAGATGCGCAGAAAGAGGGACCACGGTTATGTTCGAGACAAGGTAGAGAAGCATGATGACTCCCAGAATGTAGTGCTTGTTCCGGATGGCCAAGTACCACGACCAAAGGAAGGGTTTACTGCTGTAATCGAGCAGTAAGGAGTTCTTCAGTGTGTTGCCCTTGCGTAACTCAACATACGGTTGTTGCTTGGACGCTGCATCTACCACCGAGGCCTAGAGGTCTCGGGACAGCGTGAAAAAGGCATTGGGCAAGCTAGTCCACAGATATGCTGCACTCCAAAGGTCCTGCAGTATCCCGCCGGGCCCCTTGTCTCGGCCCAGCAAATGTTGAACGGATAGTAAGCCATTACGGCTTTCTGATATGGCGAGGAGGATCGATAACGTCAGAACGGTTGCGATTTCAAGAACAAGAAGAGATGATATGTAGGCCGATCTCAAAGGGTAAGTCTTCCAGTCCCGTTGCTTAGAGCCTGGGGGTGGGGGATAGTCGCAGTCATAGCTGATGGTTGTTGTAGCACCTGGGAGCATCCGACTGTATTCCTCAATGAGCTCTACGGGGCTCAAATCGGCAGAGAAACCCAGAGACATGATTCAATTATAAGACACATTATGTCCTTGAGAAGATTGTAGAGTGTTTGAAGTGAGAAGAGGTAGTCGAAAGGCATCCCCTTGACTTCGCGGACGAATACTGCGAGTTTATGTGAGATGGTGACGAACAATGAATCCTGGTTAGAACGGATACATCGTATTTCCCGGAGGTTTGTCTTTCAGATTCTGACCTGACCGAGTTTCTCTGTGGACACATAGTGTGAGCACAAAGGAAAAAAGACAAGCCATACCAGCCTCCAAACCCAGTTTCGGTCCACATTGACCAGCTTTGTGGATGATAAGCTTTATTAGGGTGGTGGCCGCATACTGCCTGGGTCGCCACACACAGTTACTCAGGAGTCGTACGAGATCCAGAAGCAATCAAGATTTTATAGGATGAGATCTTATGAAAGAAATGATCTTGAAGACCTCATGATGAATTGGTGTCCTTCATTGCTGTTAATGGGAGAGGGAAGGGAGCTTTGGATGGAAGCTTGAAAGAAAGCTTTGAAAGGTGGACTCCCCGGCATCACGTGGCTGAAATACTAAAGCATATAAAAGCAAGCATACAACAACATGGCCTTTGCCAATCCCAAGAGGGGAGTGAGTGAGGACAGAGAAAGGAACCGACCAGAGTGAATTGCAACAAGTCCCGGCCAATCTAGAGAAAACCCCCAACTTCTCTTAATTGAGGGACTTCTGGTTAAATAGTCGCGTCAAAGAATAAGCGGAGAATTGCGCCATGTAAATAAAGATGTTCAGTGGGAAAAAGATCGACCAGTGAGTCAACTATGTTCAATGATCAGAATAAATACTATTAACCTGACCGTGATATGGGGAAACAGCCCCTCCCCCGCCGTCAACTTGAGGGAACTCATCTCGTAGCGTAAATTCACCGTGCCCATCGTTTTGAGCCAACCATGCCTCTGCACGGTAGATACCGCAACCTCGACGTACGACCAGATGAGGCAATGCCTTTCGAGGCATTTCATCTCGACTTGCTGGCCGTTGACATGCAGCGGTTGTTCCTGCAATTGCTGCATGAGCGGGCGAAAGACCCGAAAGACCGGGTCTTTGAGTTGGAAGATCAGGATGTGCCCCAGTTTCTCCATTTCTGCTCGGAGGTCGTGGACGTCATCCACGACTTAGAAGAGGACTGGCTTATAGCTGAGATCCGGGAGATGCTCGAGCATGTCTGCCTCACGTGGGCCTATATGCGTGGTTCCCTCGACCGAGCGAGGAGAGCTGGGCTCCGGCGACTAAACGATTCGCGCCGGGGGCTCCACACCTACGACCGGGCCTGGGCCAAAGGCATTGTCAAAGAGCTGGCGCGGGTGACCAGCTGCAGCGCGCATGCCGCCATTGAAGCCTTGGTACGCGCCGCCCTGAAGCCCGAAGATGTCGCACGGCTGCACGTAGAAAAACGACCCATCCCCCGGCGGACCGAGGAGACCGAGTGCACGATCTGCGGCGGAAAGCTGGGGAAGAAGCCCGTCTGGTGTAAGACGCAGTGTGGCCATAGTTTCTGTTTCCACTGCATTGATTCGTGGCATGAGGAACTCTATGAAAGAGACTCCATGGCCAACTGCCCTTACTGCAGACAACCGTGGCCGCATTCTCTATCCTCTTACCGCACGTAGCGGTTAGCTGTGTAGAGTGATGTCGGTAAGCAACCTGCTTACTAAAAGAGGCACATTGGTCAATCTAAATACGCTTCTCCTCATCCCCTGTAGGCTGGCGCTTTCTTATATCCTTCCACCCCATTCCCCATGCCGCACAAAAACAGCCAACACCTATAGCAGCAGACAAATAAAAAACATGATTTATCCCCTGAGTATATGCCAGTAACACTCCTGCCAGTTTATCCTTCGAAATTATGCCCCGGATCGCTCCAGCCCCAGCAGCAATCACTGCTCCGGAATCCACGGACGAAGCGTATACCGCCAGGCCGGACTTCAAGCTGTTGATGAAGGTGACTTGGCCTAGGGTGAGGAAAACTGCCTGGCCCAGAGTTTGGCTAAAAAGGAGGAGAGAAAGAGCGATGGAGGTTTCAGCTTTGGGGAGGATGTTTTGGACCGCAAGGAGGGGCTACACCGATATGTTAGTATAAATATGCATAAATGTGCCAAAAATTGGTGAACTCACCGCTTGGGTACCTAGACCCCGTCCAGCTCCGATCAGGATCTGGTATCCAATCCATGTCCTTGTTGGTGTCGACAATGAGAGAAGAGATAGCAATCCGTTTCCAAGTGATAATAACCCCCCGCTACCGATACTGAATGGAAGATAGTAGCCCACCTTCCTCACTGTACGGCTTTTAGAACCGATGCTCTTTGCGGAGGTAAGAGAAATTTCTTACCTAAAAACCCCGAGGAAATGACAAGAATCAGCTGACTGATGATGCTTGGGAGTGTAGAAACACCACTCATCATCGCGGACACTCCTTTCACCACTTGAAAGTAAAGAGGAAGATAATATGTTGCGCAGGCATTCATCCCGCCGAGGAAGAACATAAAGAGACAGGAGCAAGAAACTATTCGCTGAGAGACCATGTAGAGAGGGAACATGGCCTCTCTACCGGTGCGGTACTCCCACCCCAGAAACAGAATGAACATGGCGCCTGAGCCGCAAAACAGACCAATGACTGTCGCGCTATTCCAAGGATATCGGTTTCCGCCGTAATCGAGTGCCAGAAGGAGCTGAATGATGGCCGGTGCGAAAATGGAAAATCCGATCAGATCTAATTTCTCTCGGATGATGTGAAGGGTTGGCAGAGGGTCTTTCGTAGCTTTCGGTTCTGGGATAGTGACGAAAAGCAAGACAAGAATAATGACGCCGCCGATTGGAAGGTTGATGTAGAAGCCTACAACATGGATAATCGGTAAGAGATACCAGGCAAAGAGACGCGCGCAGAGAGAGTACTTACACCATCGCCATGATACATACTCCGTTAGCGCCCCTCCAATCAATGGCCCGAGGACAAGGCCGAGCTGAGCAACTAGAAAATCACGGGTCAGAGGAAATACCCCCAGCTGTATCAAATTGGCCTACTTACTTGCCAGCAAGATGGCCGTCATGGCTATTAAAAAGCAGGATTAGTAATATTACAAAAATGAGTCAAGGTGATATGATGCATACGTGCTTGTTGCTCCGGGGAAAAAGATCTCGTAATAATTGTCAAGGCACCGTTTTGGATACCTGAAGCTCCGATGCCTGCCAATGCCCGTGCAACAATGAGCATTTTCGAGCTAATGGCCAAAGCACAAACCAAAGAGCTGACCATGAAAATGCCCAGCAGCGCAATGAAGGTTTTCTGGTGGCTGTTAGCTATCTTCGCCAGCAAGAGAATGAGATGGGTGCGAGCGTACCTTGGTGCTGAAGTATGTGTACAGTTTCCCTGTGAGTGGCTGGAAAGATGCACTGGATGGAACATTAGTGAGTCTTCTTCTTGTTCTCTTTTTTTTAAGACTTGAGTTTTGGATTTCTTTAATCCATTCTTATATCTTCTGCTTAACGTCTGAAAGAGATGGCAATAGCTAACATACCTAGTGAGCTGATATGCACTACCATACCATCCCACATCAGAAAGAGAATGGAATTGGCTTGTGACTCGGGGAATTGCCTACTATGACATGCCATCAGTCAAGAGGAACGTATACCTAACCAGCAGCAGTCCCTCGTATCTCAAAGCTCAATCTTACCGGGGCAACGATAGAAGTATCAACAAGCACAAGAAGGGCGGCAGACGTCAGAGCCGACAGCAGCAACACAAGCCTGAAGCCAGTGATATAATCTTGTCGCTCTGTTGCTGGCTCTTGCTCTTTAGCCTTCTCCATTCCTCCATCTTCGCCCCTTGATGCTACACGCATCGTCTCTTTTCCGCTGCAAGTTGAGAACTGGGAAGTATCGTCATATGCCTGCTTTTCCATTTCCTTTGGTGGGCGTGGTGATATAGTTGAAAATATTTCAAGATATTTGATGGGAAACAAGGGGGGCAGTCTGCCTACGCACACGTGACCCTCCCATTTATTCATTCCACAGATGAAGAGAATCAGGGGAGGCAGTCTGCACACATACACGTGACCCCCCTATTGATTCATTCTTGCACTTCGCGGCTAGATGATAGGGGTAAGGAGCGGAAAACAGAGAACAAAAAAAGAAAGCGTAGAGATTTGCATGGTTCCATTTAGGTATACAAACTGATGCACGACTGTAGCTCCAAGGGAATAATCGCCAATTCGCGTGGACCACTACCGGTACACCATCAGCATTCCAACAATAAGCAATTCTACTTTTTAAATTTGAAGGGTTTATAGAATAGTTCGTTGCATCTAATTTACCTGTCTTGGATCTATAAGATTATTGGATTGATTGGTGGAGGGGGAGAACTCAAGAGCATTTACCAGACCCACTGATAATCCATCTTTTGTGACGGTACCATATTGTGACTAGTGCGATCTGAGCTGTGAAACTAGCCTTACAAATGGAGATGCGTCTCCACTGAAATGACAGGAAGGTTTAATAGTCTGGATAGTTTTTCCGACGTGTCTATCTCAGCCGCTTCCGCTACACCAGATCGGAGACCGGTATTCCGAACAGAGATGAAAGGAAGGGAGAAAAGATTATCTGTACGGAGACACGCAATGCTGAGAGAGTAATTCCTTGATTGAGGTTTCCATGAGGGCTGGAAGTCAGCAGTGTAGAAAACTAGACCTAGAAAGGCAACCTCACTTGCATGCCCTGTGCCCGCAGTGCAGTTGGCGGCTCAGTACAACCTAAAGAAGCTTTGAATTTCATTTCCTCTCAACACCAATAAGCCCGAATCCCATGAGAGAAAGGCATCTAACTCCAACCTGCTTTGAATATTATACTGTGAGGGAAAGCTCATCTTCAGCAACTATGATCAAGTTGAATCCCCCGCCAAACACCATAATTACTTCAAAGTCCCAATAGTTTGGTTACAGCCGTGCCAAAATGCCCTCGCCGTCCCATGGAATAATCTTCACCAATATAGTTGCCAGATCCTCCACCTTGTCGGGACTGACTGATATCTTCCACCTCCACAGTCGAGCTATGTCCCCCCTCCTGATGGTATGCGAGACTTCGAGTCCAGTTTTCCGGTAGTAATTCAAGACGGTGGGATGCGTGGTAGCACTCGAGCCCAGCATGCGCGTCCGGAAATGGTGTGGTCGATGCCCCGACGAGGGGCGCTGAAGCTGCTGTGCTTGGTGTCGCTTTTGGAACGTCTGTCTGTCCTCGCTGACAGCTGCTCGCTCCGCCGTGGCAAAGGCCTCGAGGATCATGCCCCGCTGCCGGTGGTGAGGAGAAACAAACGAGGTTCCTAGGAACCAAGACGATTCATTGCAGTCGTTTTCGTTGTCGTGGTAGGGTTCGTGGTGGCAGCGCGGGCCGTAGAGACTGGAAATCAATGCCCACTCATTCTCCCATACCGGAGTCTGGAGGGCACCATCGTCGGCTCGGGGAACAGCGATGATGACTCGAAAAGCAGGCTCGGAGAGAATTGACTTCCATTCGGCGTCGGACATGCTTGCTTCTTTTTCGTAGGATGACCCGAAGCTGTCAGGGGCTGTTTTCAGGGCGTTCAAGCGGAATTCGATGTATTTGGGACTCCATTGTTGGACACTCGCCTCGTCGTGGGGCAGGATTTCGAAGTGGTATTGCGATAGAGGGGGCATGATGCGGCGCGAATGATTAGAGTCGTTGTTGTGCCTGGATCAATGATGAATCTTCCGGACAGAGCACGGGATTTTATTTTCGTCTAGCAAGTAACTTATCTATGTCCTGCATTTTACTGATCGAGCCAAAATGCTGCAGCATCTACGGAGTAGTTAAGCTCAGTTGAACCTCGTATTCAGTACTAGTACTATGTAGATCAATCTGTCAAAGTGAGCTAGCTGAATTGTCAAAGACTGTAGTAGGTGTTGTACCTTAGTATGCATCTGGACAAATGAGATCTACCGGAACCATCATAGATCGGGTAAAGATTGCCAGGTCGATCCAGCCGAGTATGCTGGTAACAAGACCGATGTCGAGGTGTTACCCGCAGTTTACATACAAAAGAAAAAAAAAAAAAAACACAGTGAATCTGGGATGGAGGTAGACTAATCCCATGTCACGGTACAAAATCTATCCTTGTTACTAGTACGCCACTGTACGAAACATATCTGGCTGATCTTCGCGAAGATCTGCATGGATCTACAACATCAGGACTTACCTAGGTGATCTACTTCGCCGGGTCGCCCACAAGACCCACATCGGTCAATTGGGGATAGGAAGGCTTACTATTCGTGAGAACAGGTGGCTGAAGGCACGACACATCAAGAGAATAAGGCAGCGATTGAAGCCGCAAGGGTCAGTGAGGAGGCTACGGAGCTCTTTTATCTCGATCTGCATCTAATGTGTTGATCAACGTGTCAATCGCACCAAACATTGTCACCGTCAGGTGGGGGTTGCTATTATGAGTACGAGGCACAAATACTCCGTACAGCAAGGGATATTCTCCTAGTGGATTTTCGAGTTTCATCTGGACAGGTGGGAAATGATCTGTCAACATACCTCGAACTGACTGTTCGTGTTATAGCTCCCATTTTTGTTACATTTCCATTGCA
Organism: Aspergillus brunneoviolaceus CBS 621.78; assembly: GCF_003184695.1. Classification (NCBI taxonomy): domain Eukaryota; kingdom Fungi; phylum Ascomycota; class Eurotiomycetes; order Eurotiales; family Aspergillaceae; genus Aspergillus; species Aspergillus brunneoviolaceus. The sequence continues at coordinate 46,014 of NW_020290836.1, forward strand.
ATTTGCTTACAGCATCTCACCGCTGATTTCTATGGTCGTTTCCATGCAGCCACTATGCTTTCTTTGCATTTGTATAGCTTTGAATATAAGAGCTCCTCACCACATGTTCGCCTCGATTCAATTCTAAGCGAGCTTGGCTCCAGAATGATCAATCAATCTTTGTCTAGACTCAAGACTGCATTAATTGTGTGATTCTGAAATACTATACACAACCTACCCCTCCGCCCAGGAACTATTGAACTTTTGACCACCGACAATGCTGGTCATTGGCACGTGAGCCCTTAAGTCCGGTCAGTGAGTGGGCAGATCAGATAGAAGCCCAGATATAAACGATTGTTCGCACCGTCCATTGATTCTCCTAATAATCCATCTTGCATGCTCATCAAGAATGGCTAACCACCCCCCTTCGTTGGCCGAAGCCTGCCATGAAAACCAGAAGGCACCAACCGCCCATTTGATTACACTTCTCGACCAAGTCGCCGACCGATTCCCCGATCATGATGCCATCATATCCCTCCATCAGAGCCGCCTGCGCTGGACCTTTGCTCAGCTGCAGGAGAAGAGCATTCAACTCGCCGCCCGGTTATCGTCCCGAGGTGTTGGTCGTGGAAGTCGGATCGTGACCCTGATGTACAACCAAGCCCAGTGGGCACTGCTTTTCTGGGCATCGGCCCGCCTGGGCTGTCAATTTGTGCCACTAGATCCCCGGGTGCTCGATCGCGACGCACGGGATGTCTTGTTTCTCCTCGAGCAGCTGCAACCCGAAGCAATGTTTGTATCAAACGAGGCCATGGCGAATCGGATCAACCATATCACAATCGATCATGACCATCGCCCGCTTGTTCAGTGCGTGGTCGCCGACAATGAAGAGACTGGTGTACCGGCCGGGTGGACGACGGTGTCTAAGATCATGTCGGAGCCCTTACACGACGAGCCTTCGTTGCATCGGCCCGGGAATCCCGATGATACCATACTCATCCTGTTCACGAGTGGCACCACTGCTCTTCCCAAAGGCTGTCCACACACGACCATCTCCATCAGCGCTCAGGGGCTGGGGTTTATGTACGGGTTGGGCCTAGGGCCTGGCGCGAATCTTTGCCAGCATTTGCCCAATTTCCATATCTTCAATATCGCGTTCACTCTGGCGTTTTGGCTGGCCGGCGCGACTGTCATCTTCCCAAGCCTTTCTTTCGACCCGCAGAGCACCTTGCAGCTGCTCGGATCCTATCAACGGGTCACCGTTCCCTGTGTCCCGGCCATGATACATGCTTTACTGAGCTGTGCGCCCCCTCAACAGAGCTCCCCCCCTTCGTTCGAAGTTCTGCTGGGTGGTGCTCCGGTGACGTTGGACGTAGTGAAGCGCTGTAGAGACCTGGGGGCGACACGGGTGATGATAGGATATGGCATGACGGAGGGTATACCTTTTATCAACACCTCTCTCGAGGAGACGTCCGTGGACCTGACGACAAGGGATGTGTCTGTTGGGAAGGTATTCTACGGCGGGCGAGCCCGAATCTGTGCCGAGGGAAGCCGCATCCCCATTCACAAGGAGGAGATCGGTGAGGTGCACCTCGGCGGTCTTCCAGTGTTCGGAGGCTATCTTGGGGGGAGGAGCAATGACTCATGCTACTGTGAGAATGGGGTGAACTGGATAGCCACCGGAGATCAGGGGTACATGGACCGTGAGGGTTATGTTTATATACTCGGCCGGTATAAAGATCTGATTATCTGCGGTGGCGAGAACATATCCCCTTTGAAAATAGAACAGTGTTTGAGCGAGGTAGATGGGATACGGGTGAGTCAGCCAGACGTAGTTTGTTCTTATCGAACGCGGTCTGGACGCAAACAGGTACTGACTGTCTGATGCCTAGGATGTGTATGTTGTCGGAGCGCCAGATGCTGTGGTTGGTGAAGTGCCTGTTGCTGTGATGCGAAAAGACCCGTCAGGCCAGCTCCCAGTGAAAACAGCTCTTCAAACAATGGTCTCGAATAAACTTGGTCAATCCTTTGCGCCAGCACGCATTCTTGATCTCCAGGATGACCTCGGAAAGGACCACTATCCAACGACGACATCCGGCAAAATCCAGAAAATAGTGCTTCGAGAATGGGTGACTGAGCATCTCAATCAGATCACCGTCGACAATCCAGTCTCTTTCGGCAACGACCTGACAGCCGAATTAACGACATTATGCTCTGGCTTAACCGGTCTGGCACCTGGAGATATCGATCGAGACGCTTCTATACGGAGCTTCGCCGACAGCATGATGCAAATCCAGTTTTGCCACCTGATAGGCCAAAAGCTGCAACTGGTCGTCACGCAGATGGATTTGATCAAGTTCAACACGATAAGAAAGCTGGCGAAGCTACTCCACGAAAGAAAGCACGCCAAGGACTCTCGTTTTCGTGATACAGACTGTGCTTCTCCAGCGCAGCTCGACATGGAGCGGGCGAAACAAGTGGCCTTGTCCAAGTTGAGCGGCCTCGGATTTAGATGGGACGACGTGGAAGAGGTCGTCCCGATTGCAGACTGTGTGAAACGGACACACTACGGACACAGGCCGAACTCGTGGAACACCCGGATGTCGTGGATCGCGAGCCCATCGATCAGCGTCACAGATATCAAGGCAGCCTTGCACACCTGGCTTCAACGTCATCCACTGCTGCGGTCCACGCCGCTTACATACGATGAGAAACTAGATCTATATTTGGTCATGCGTCCCAGTGAGGATTGGATGAAACTCCAAGTTGTGGACGGCGGAATGGTTGGAGACATCAACAGCGTCGAAACATATAAGCTGAATGATGCGGACTATGACCATATCGACGGGAAGGGGCCATTGTTTAGGGCTACTATTCTCAGTGTGGAGAAGCCATCAGTTGTTGGGTTGGTCATGCACCTGCACCATCTTGTGTTCGATGCCCACATCCTGTTCCGATGGTTTGAAGACCTCAAGAATCTCCTGAAATGCAAGGACCAGCTTTTTAATTTCCATCCATACCGTGACTACATCGCAGATTACCAAGGGAACCGAACCGGGCCAGCAGCCCGGAGAGCGATCGACTTTCATGTGAGCAAAATTCGAGGAGTATCGTCTGCTACCGATGCGTTCTGGCCACGGCAGATTGCACCATGCTGGCTCAAAGGTGACAACCAGGGCTGGGTCCACAGTGACCACACCCCCGGCCACCCCAGCGAGCGACCCCTTCTGGATGGCGACAAAAGCATCGGAACCAGAGGGATCACCCGCGCCGTGCATGTGCCCAAGATCTCGGAATTACAACGCAAGTTCGCGATAACACCCCCGACCATCGCGAGATGCGCCTGCGCGTTGATCAACGTGCGCATGACCGGGGCCAAAGAGGCAATCTTCGGCCTCGTGGAATCGGGCAGAACCTGGCCCTCTGCGGATGACAGTCACCCCGCGAATAGAGGCGTCGATATTCTGGAAGTCGACGGGCCTACAATCGTCCAATGCCTCAGCCGCACAACTATCACACCAGACGAAACGGCGATCCAGCTTCTGACCAGGATGAGCAAGGACCAAGACGATATCGTCTCGAATACATATGCTCCCATGAACGAGATATGCCGGAAGCTGGATGAAACAGACTCAAAATCCTTCCTCGACATCCTCTTCCGCCAAAGCCTCAACTGGAGGATGGGGGGGTATAAAGAACACGCGTCCGATCCCATCAAGTTGGTCGAAAACATTTCTCGATCTGACTTTGGCCTCTTCTGGCTCCCGGGTATGATGGAGGGTGATCGGCTGCGGCTGACTGTGAAGTACGACGATGCGCAGCTCAGGGCAACAGATGTGTACAATATTATGACGGAGTTCCTGTGCGCCGTGGCTTGGCTGGGCGATCCCGGTAATGTGGACAAGCCTGTGTCGCAGTGCGAGTTCCAAGGTCGTGATATTGTCGACCTGGATCACGAAGGTCCGGCTCGCTATCGGAGGTGATCATATCTGATTTGCCCTAGTCAAGTGGAAATGTGAGACAATAACTATCAACTTATCCTCGTATACGGTATGCGGACTTGGTATCATGCCCATGTGATCGTTCTCGTAGAATCCCAGGAATTGTCAGAACAATCGAGTGACCTATAAATCCTCGACGCAAAAGAGATTTGTGGGTTCAAGTTGTGCTCAAGCCACTCCCCCCCTCCCCCTTCGCAAGCCCGTATCGAAGCAGGTAGGACTTTCGCTTCACTCTGAACCATCACCGTGATTCAATTCTCAAGTGGCTCCGCACGTAAGGTACACGGTTATCACACTTGCCCGGTCACAGGTTTATCCTGCCTCAGCCTTCAGGGCATGACATCCTGAATTATGCTTTTCGAGGTGTCCTATTGACTCTCGAGGAAACCCAGACCGGGGGTACAAGTGGTTGAAAAACGCTACTGACACTGGCATTGATTCCAGTACCGCCGGTACTCAACCTATATAGACAAAGTAGTAGGTATAGATCCATGCCTAATACTAATACTGATCTCGATCATCTTTTCTGCCCCTTTCTACAAACCTGATGCCGGTGGCAATAGCAACGCTCGTTGTTGTTGCCGGCCTCAACAGTGCAGGTCATTGTGAGGACCATGATGGCTGACTACATGTCGCTTGAGAGACTTGAGAGGAGCAAGAGGTCTACCCTAGCAGGGTTGCTATTAGATGATAAGCAGGGTAAACTGGACACCCTTGCATGGTGCAAATTATAGAAAGTAGTGATAGAACGAATTTTCAACTTTTATATGCCTCATGAATACCCAGATCAACTGTTCGTTAGATAAGCAAAAGTCATGCAAGACCCCCGATCTATAGCTCCAAACCCCGGACGGCCATGGCCAGAGCACCCTCCTTGGTCTTGTGGCCACCGATGAAACCACTGGCGTGGACGAAGACCGCGCCCTCGGGGATGCGCGGCTGGCCAGACTTATCCGCCTCGGCGGCCATGACGGCATCGAGGTCGGAGTCGCGGACCCCGCGCCACGACTCGGGCAAGGGCTTGCGCGAGACGAAGCTGCCTTCGCTCTCGGAGACGCACTGCACGCGCCACTTGGAACCCTCGGTGGCGCCCTCCGGGTACAGGACGTAGTAGGTCTGCTCGCTGCCGGAGGCGCCCTCCTGCTGCTCGAAGGTGTACAGGTGCTCCTTCCAGGGCACGCCGCCCTGGGGCAGGACGATGATGCGGCCGGAGGGGTGGACGTCGCGGCGGGAGCGGTACGCGGCACCGACGGTGGTGCGGGCCGGGAGCCAGGAGGCGGCGGCGTGGTGCAGCTTGCGGGTGAAGACGTTGCCGATGAAGGTGCTGGCGCGGCCGAACAGGCTGTCTTCGTCCTGGGGCTCGCCAGGCGGGCTCGTGGGGTCCGGGTGGTTCATGTCGCCGACGACCGAGGCCAGCGTCACGCCGCCGTCCCGGAAGCGCTTCTGCAGGCCCGCGGCCGAGATGCCCGCCGGGTCGTAGACGGAGACCCCGTTGTCGTTCGCGTCGATCGCCTCGATGAAGTCGTTGTACAGCTTCTCGTACAGCAGAGTCACGTCCTCGTGGTCCTCCGGGAGGGAGGTGTGTTGCGCGATGATGGCCCGGCCGAAGTGCATGTAGACCAGACCGGCGGATGAGAGCTTGGTCTCGTGCGCCGGAAAGGTGGTCGCGAAGGTGCGCTGGTGATGATCATAGCGGTTGTTGGAGGGGTCGTACTCGCCGCCCACATCGACGACGGTGTGGCATGTGGCCAGTTGGGCGGGATCGCGAGTTCGTACGAGAGGGGAAGCGCTGTAGGTAGGAAGGAGACGGAGAAGGTAGACAGCAAGAGCTTCGTCGGCGTGGAAGTGGCCGCTGGAGAGAAGCAGGAATTAACTTAACCGGGCCATTGCAGAAGGTGGGATGTGGGATTGAGGTGAGAACCGAGTACTTACTTGTGGGTTCCAATCAAGGGGGAAGAAGTCTTGATCTTCTTCGTGATGGTTTCTTCGGCCATTTTGAATAATGAACGGAATCGAAGCATACACCAGAAGGAAGAAATAACGTGGTAAGAATGAAGAAGTTCCTGTCTATGATTGTCGATAGAGCCTGAGCTTCTGGAAGCCTGCCTGAGGTCTCCGTATCGAGCTAGTTAGTATCAGCGAATCCCTATTGGCCGGAAGGAGCAGGGCGCTGATTTCTCTAAAGGGGAAAGCGTCAAAGTGGCAGCTCCATCACGCTAACCAGATTGGACGAGTGCTTAGGGCTACCTAGTAAGCACCTAAGAGCCTAGCATGTGATTGCAGCCTGAGGCTTGCATGTTCTGTAATATGGTTTGTCGACGGTGTCTTTATCTGACAGGCATAATTACGTCGATTCCACATCCTTTCCCCCCTCTCCAGGCTCCATTGGAACCTTAATGTCGGGACTGTTGACGTCCAGTTGCATTTTGGCGCAATCACAGGATCCCCTAGCGAACGCTCGATCACCTTCTACATGGGTACTGTGGTGATAATCTTCTGGAGATGAGATCATATACAGCCGATCTTTCCACCAACTGACCGCTACTTGCATCCGCTTGGACGCCACCGCCTGCCAGTTGAAGCTGGGTCGGATACGCTAAACCGCCAAATTGAGAGCAATTCTTACGTTTGCTCGTTGCGGTTGCTGTTGCTGGGCTGCCTGTCACTCCCCCCCCCCCCCCCCTTTTTTTTTTCCCTTTTCCTCATCCTGTATCCTTCTCCTCGTCTTTATCTCATCCTGCCCGATTCATTGCATTGCAGCCGTTAAGCTTTGGTGCTTCAGTACGTAAGTGGATTGTTTGACCAGGAGTTTCATTCGTCCATCAGCACGTGCCACGTGAATTCGATCCATCCATCATTCCGTCCCGCTTGGGAGATAAGATCGTTTTTCAAAAGACTCCTGCACTGAAAACGAAACGAGAAAAAAAAAATTGAAAATTCAATCTAAAAGACAGTGACGAGATTCATCCCACTCGTTCCCCCAGCAAGATTCAAGAGGAGTCGGACGGACAGACCAGCAAGGCAAAGGACGGCACGCAATCAACCAGCCTTCATGTATTCTTACTAAAGACTCCCCTCCCTCCTCCCCGTCCGTGTTGTCTACCAAATCTCCTACCTTGAGACCATCTGTCGAAAAGAGCGCGTCTACACCCCTCTCTCCCCTCTTCTTTACCCTCTTTCTGCCTTTTCTTCTTCTCGTTTCCCCTTCTTGTCGTCTTGTCCGATGTGGCTCTTCCGCGCCATCTCGTCGGGACTCTTCCTGACCGTCACGGTCGCATCCATCCCTCTCGCGTTCGATGTGGGTGGAAAGACATGCGGTCTGGCCTATTCGCTTTCCCTCGCGACCTTTTACTTTCTGTTCTCACTCCTGCGACTTTCCACCCCCGATCGGTCCTGGATCCGCTCCTCCCTGGTCGTCATCATCAGCTCTACGCAGTGGCTTATAATCCCGATCCTGCTTATCTGGTCGCTCAACCGCTTCTCTATCGATAATGACAACGCGGCTTCATGGGTGGAACGGACCTTCACCGGCAAGAGGGCCCACGACTCCTCCATTCAGGAGTGGGTGTTTGGTCCGGATGGTTTGGCGGAATCGGTGACGATTGGCAACTGGGATAAACTCTTGAGATGGTCGACACCGGTATTCCAGCTGGTGGAAGGGTTCTGCAGTTTACTCGTCATACAAGCTGCAGGGCAAATCACTCGGTGGCTCGTGAACCGCGGCGGGCGCAGTGATAGTTGGATGGTACGTACACGTCACTCTGAAGTGCTTGATGCATGCAACGATAAAATGCTAATCATAATCCGCCAGATTGGTCTCTTGGTTTTATCCGCCTCAATCATATCCAGCTCCGTGTATTTCCTCTGGCGTGTTATGCAGTTCCCGGAAATTTCCAATGTGGATGCGGCTCTAATTGGTGTCTCCATAACATGCGCGGTGATCTTGTGCGCCTGGGGTATTGGTAGCGGCCGGGGAAATCCAGTGGAGAGTTCCTTGCTATTTGCCTACATTGTGCTCTGCCTCTACCAGATCTTCACAGACTACAAACCCTCTCACCCTCTGGAACAAGCGCCCTCTCCTGCTCAAGCCGGGGATTTCCCGCCGCTACCACCGATCATCATGGAGTCGTACACCACTCTGATGCATGCATTGTCCACCCTGCCTTCAATCATCCACGCCTTGTTCAATGTTATCACCGCAGTCTTTGGCGCCGTGACTCCCTCCGTGTTAGTCTCGCTTACCTACCGGATCCTGGTGCTGTACGCGTCCACTCGAATCATTCCCGCAGTTCGCGAATCTGGCGCTCGCGCCTTGTCGCAAGAAGCCTCGTTGGACGACTCCGATGCCGCCGGCCAATTCCTCGGTTTCCTCAGCTACTTCTCCCCCTCGATTCTCATCGCCGTGTACACCAGCCTTCTGATGCAGCACTTCGCTCTGACATCTCAAGCAATGGGTGGCAGTGGTGAATGGTGGAGCAGCCAAGGCGGTGGCGGCGGCAACCTCTGGCGCTGGATCAACCTTGCCTGCACGATGGGCTTGTACGCTGTTGAGCTCTACCTCGGCGAGAACGATGATCTAGATACCGGCTTGGCTGGTCACTGGAAAACCGACTGAACGGTACACGGCGAATCGCAATTTCATGTCAAATTTATCAACCATGCGGAGACTCGTGGTAGACACTCGCAGCGTCCTTGATTCGTCCCAAAGCTAGGCTACCACCGATGTTCATTTATGCATATCCTCCAGCTAGGGTTTCTTCAGCATGCTGGCTGCCCTAGGCTAGCAACGCCATCGAACGCTCCTCGCTTGTTAGCCGCTTGTTAGCCGGGTTGGAGGAATACCAAGGATCATCTCGCAGAAGCAGCTACGAAGCGTGCCCGCGACTTCACATGCCTATCAGTCGTCCTTGCACCTTGCGTTTCCTCTCACCCTGCAAGGCATTACATTATTCCTTGGCCACCCCACGAATGGTGCTCGTCATGGAGGGACGGACACTGTCCCCGTGGACTTCGTAATCAACAACACAGTTCCAGCATGATTTAGGATCCATCACCAGGTCTCCATACCAGGGGGCGGTCCAGTTCAAGTACACCGCGCGGTTCGGACGATGCCAACCACCCCACTTAACAGATTCCCTGGGCCGTACCCGCTCCGGACCGCCTCCTCTGTTTCTTCCCTCCGATACGCCTCACTCTATCCTTATCTTTGGCCCATCCACATCTCTTATGATCCCATCTCCGATTATTGCTATTATACCCATTCTTCCCAGTCTAGCGCCTTTCTGCTACACTACTTCCTGTGATTTTTTCTTCAATTCTTTTTTTTTGTGTTTGCTCATCAATGCTCTCCGACTTACCCTTCCCTGCCATTCTTAGCTTTTGATTCTTGAAAACTGTTTGCACTAGATGGAGAATCTTATACCCCCAACTTGCTGTTCACGGTGACAGGTTTTTTTTTTTTTTTTTCTTTTCTTTTCCTTTGACCTTTTTTTTTCTCTTCGCCTCTGTAGCGACATCTTGTTCATTCCCATATCTTGTTCCTTTCCTGCTCCTGCTGAGCTCGAGTACCATATTTAGCGGTCTTTCAAGCTCCGTCGCAAATCAGACTTGAAATCTATGAGAAAGGTGACTCTTTCCTCTCTTTCCTTTCTGCAGTACAAGTAGCATATACGAAATACCTCCCAAAACCGCACTTCCGAGATTTGGGAGTGGTTACCTAGTGAAGAGTACGGGTAGTACACAGCCAACGAGTACAATTTAGGATGGCGAGACGCCAGAAACTGGAAAGCGGCTAGAACGACAAACAAACCGAAGGTGAGGAAAGAGGTAGGTAGTCAATGGCCCAAATCCGTACTATTCACAAAGGCGAGTTCAATTTAGTCGTTACCACGCCGGATCTAAACACACCTTCAGGGAGGAGAGTAGATGCATCAAAGCACGGCAAACATACACGCATCAGATACGACGTGTTCCTGGTTCTTGAGCGCAAGCTAAAGGCATAGAAGATTTCGTGCTTATGAGGTAGAACGGAGACACGAGACAGACTCTTCGTATCCGGGATGATCTTCCAATATAGACAACGAACTGACAGAGAGAACAGGAAGACTGATTGCGTCATTTCGTGATGATTGAGACACTCCACTTAGCGCGAGCATGCAGGGTACTCATACTGTGGACGCACAGAGCTGCTGAAGCAGGCTATGATCGACAGACGGAGAGGATCCCACCCAAAACTGGTCAGCTCGTCTTTGCCACAGATTGGTGGGCGAGTGCTATAGCATGCAGTCACTTCAGCCTGGTGGCTCAACCTTCCACTTTCTTTTCACTTTGTGTCAGGCAAAATCCATCCGAAAGGCAAAAGATAAGAGAAAGGGAAAAAAAATGATCAATGATAAGGTCGTAAATACATCGGAATGTCAAGAAACAACGTGACGTGGGAATCCATGCGCCAGAACACTCTTTTAAATACCACCGACCACCGGGACGGAATTAACAAAAGATATACGAAGGAAGAGATGTAACCAAATAAAGGATGACATGAAAGTAATGAGATCATGACAAGGGACGGGGGGGGAATCATTTATTGACGGATGGGAACACCTCCTCGAGCCGGAGGTGGGCTCACGTTGCCGGCATCGGTGGGATCCTGGGATGCGACTGCATCGAGGTTGTTTCCATCGGCCTCATCGACGCTGGTTCCTCGTTGCAGGAAGCTGGCCTCTTTGACGGGGCTGCGGCTCTGGAATCCGATGGAGCCGGGATGGCCGCTAATACTACCGGGGACCTGCTGGCCGCCCTGGGCGCTGATGCTGCCCCCATTGCCGGCAGCGGTAGGGTTGTTGGCGCCGGGGGAGGTGGCAGTCAGGTGAGGGATGTTCTCGGGAACGGGGTGTTGGGAGCCGATGTTGGTGACGCCGACATCTGAGGCTTTGCCGGCTTTGCTGAGAGCGTAATCGCCTGAGTCGAAGTATTTCCGCTCCTGTAGGGCATGAGAGTTAGCCATGGGGAGTGGTTGAGTCGGGTGTGTTGGGACGAGCATACCTTCAGCTTGTTCTGCAGGAGATCCTTCTTGTTAGGCATCTTGCCGTAGAGACGAAGCAGGCGTTGCTCATCGGGGCTCAGCGACTTGAGAAGAGATGATTGTTAGTTGCAGCCTGACGGGGAATAAACTGCGATAACCCAAGATAGATCTGGGCGGAGAGCGTACGCTGGTATCGATCTTATTCTGCTGATGGGGATTCATTATGAACGATGGTGGTTTTGATTTGGTTGGTTGTAGAAAGGATAAAACGGGAAATGGAAGAAGAAAAGTAGGTTGAGAGAAAGGAGAAGAAGCAAAGGAAGAAGGTGCAGACGAAGGAGGGGGGGAAGGAGTTAATATGGATTGAGTTGAGGTAAGTTGAGGTGAGTTGAGGTGGACAACGGAGATGGAGGGAGTGAGTGATGGAGTGATTGAGTGGTGCGGGTATTTAGTATTGGGAGGGAGTGTCGTCAGGAAACCCCACCACCTCCAGCGGGGAGCAAACTGTAAGTAGTATGTAGGTAGGCAGGCAGGTAAAGGTATAGATCACAGCTTCCTCTGCACAGGCTGCAGGAGATGAGATGTAAGAAAGTTAGACCGGAAAAGGAAACAGATGAAGAGAATCTTGATAGAAAAGGAATGAGAGTAAATAGGAACAGGAGAGTGTTTGAGGGATAAGCGTTTGAAGATGAGGGGAAGGAGAAGAAGGAAATGTAGAGGGAGAGAGAGAGAGAGAGAGAGAAAGTATCCATGATGGACTATGGAATAAGTCTATTGGTATCAGTCGGTATGGACGGGTAATGGTATGGTCATCGGCTGGCGGAGAGCGTACGACATCGGGCGGTGACCGCCCTGTAATCAGCCCCCGTGTTCCACCACTTCCTACCCACTAATCCTCTCAGAGACAAGGATCCAACGATCTGAGCAGGAAGGAGTCTGCATTCAGCCTAGCGCCATGGAGCTGCAGATGGTCTCCACCTCGAATGGTGACCGAACAATACAGTATCCGTTTCACACGATCTGACCAACGCCTCATTATCGGGGAAGATCAGGCACTCGTCGTTCGATAATGTGCTGCATACTGAGGACCAGGGGGTGAAATAGGTATGGGATGCTCAAAATAAGATACAATCTGTCCCAAATACTAAGCAAGTGATAAAGCGTGCCCTTCATGAATTGACACCAAGGATATGCTAGCCTAGACGGTGCTTTCAAATGCAGGGACAGTATAGTCGACTCATCTTGCTGCCCCGTTAGGCACAAAGGGCGTAAAAAGAGAATAGTAAATTTGAACCTAACGAACTAGTAGATTGAATAGTCCTCCAATGTTCATTTGATAAATTGTTCATTGCAGTGCAGTGTCACCGGGTTGCTCAATTTCAACCAACGGTTGAATTGAGGAGGAAACCTCAGCCAGTCAGTGTATGCAATCAGCCGTATCGACCTGTATCCAACTCTATGATGAATTCTGCTTTTTTTTCCCTCCTGCCCCTCCACAATCTGATATTGCTCACAATCCAGCCTTTGCGCACCGTTTACCACCCTTAAATCAATTGTTAATAGCTGCAAGCTTTCCATCTCTCAGTTCTAGGCTAATTTTGGGTCTTAAGAACTGGTGAATCCGAGCCTGCACGGTGTCACAAGAGGTTCCTGAAACCCCACACTTACTATAACCGACATCACGCTCATTGTCCGCGGGCCAGACCGACTTGGACGCTTCCATTTGGACCAACATGAGTGATCAAACCTCCTCCTCGGGTCCTGTGACCATCGTGGTCGAGCATCTGGACCCCGAATTGGGCGCTTGGTCCGCTCTGGAGTATGGCTGCATTGCCCGTGAAGCGCATGCCTCGGGGAGCAGATTTCTGCTCAGCTCCGTGCCCACCTCCCTGCAGATGCCGGAGGATCTGGCGGCCACCCCAGGCCTCAACGTCGAGCACCGCAGTGTGGAGGAGATTTTTGCGGACCGCAAGTCTCGGGTCTGCCTGTTGGACCCTTCCGCCAAGGTTGAGTTGAGCCCCGCTGATGCAGAGACGTTCGATGTCTTCCTCTTCGGTGGTATCCTGGGTGAGGCGCCTTTTTTGCGGTCTTTCGGGTCTTCCCCGGAGATTGGCTCAATCCATTGTTCTGCTGGCTGACTCAAAGGATTCTCTTGTTCGGTCATTAGGCGATGATCCACCTCGCGGTATGTTTCTTGGATGTAGAGCAGATTCATCATGATACTGACCCGAAGCAGATCGCACCTCGGAGTTGAGAAAGAAGGGCTATGCTGGCCGTAGACTAGGACCTGTGCAAATGACCACGGATACAGCTGTGCGCGTCACTCGCCTAGTTGTGCACGATAAGAGTCAGTCCTCGACTGCGAGTCTACATGGCTAAAATGAAGACTGACATCTACGCAGTTCCATTGGAGGAGATCAAATACGTTGACCACCCCGAGATCCTTATCAACGAGCACGAACGGACCGAGATGCCCTTCCGCTATGTTGTGGACAAGGATGGACAGCCCATCATGCCTCCGGTGAGCTTGCTTCTTTCTCATCATGTCTTGACTGCGCCGCAACTAACATTCTCAGGGCATGGTGGACTTGATCAAGAAAGACGCCGACCAGGGTATTGATGGTCTCATCTGAGTCGAGTAGAAGATTGACCGAAGATTGTAGCTCTCAATGAAGGCGCAGGGACAAACAAATCCATTCGGCTTGGAATGAAAACGCTCGAGCGATGCTGGAATAGATCTGCATTAATCCTGGAGTGCACTGTACCAAATGTCATCGCGATGGATGAATCGGGCGAATGTAACTCAGATTGTCAACGGTAGTCAACATCTACGATGGACAATACAATACTCTTTATTGAGGGCTCGAATGATAACAACTACTCTGAAATTTTCTCACACAAACAAGATCATGCTATGTGGAAGAGTGTAAGGCAGCAGCTGGTCTATAGAGACCCCAAAGTGGTAAGAGTAAGTCCCGTAAGTAACGATACGGACGATACCCGCCCGTTCGGGCCACGCCATCCATTCGTCTCCGTCTCCGTCTCAGCCGCCTTGGACTTCCTCCATCTCTCCTCCATCTTCCTCCTCGTCTCGTCTATTACCTTCCACCTCTTCCCTTGGTGTTATCCGGCTCTCCTGCCTTTTACCAAATCGCTCCGGGAAGGGTGTTTGACAGCTTCCCGTTCATTCGTCTACACCCTTTCTCTGTGTGATCACATCCGTCACCATCGCCAGTCACCACCTCCTCCCTTTATCTCCGGAGCTCCGCCTCGACCGGGGAGAGATTCGGTCTCAATCAGCACGCGCCGGAACTGGACATTTTGATCAATGAGTCCTTGAGCGCTGACACGAGTCCACTCGGGACCTATCCAATCCATCCTTGCGACGACCCGTCAATACTTTCTTTGTTGGAACACCCCCTTCCACCCTGCACCTTATCACAGTCCCCGAAATGTTCCCCTTATCGTCCCGCGGGGGCATCTCCCTCACCAAGATGTCGACATGGGCACTGTCGACGCTCTTTCTACTGAGTCCCGCCATTGTCTCGGCCAAGTCGGCGGCTGACTACTATATCCATTCTCTTCCGGGTGCACCGGACGGTCCGCTGCTGAAAATGCACGCTGGGTGAGCTACTCCGCTCCAACGTTTGTCGCATTCCATCAACCAGAACTAACCCCTATCTCTCTCCGGCTCAGGCACGTTGAGGTCGACGCCCAGAGCAATGGACATCTCTTCTTCTGGCACTATCAGAATCGGCACATCGCCAATCGTCAACGCACCGTGGTGTGGCTGAATGGCGGGCCTGGGTGTTCCTCGATGGACGGAGCGCTGATGGAAATTGGCCCATATCGACTGAAGGACAACCACACCCTCGAATATAATGAGGGCTCCTGGGACGAGTTCGCCAATCTGCTTTTTGTCGATAACCCGGTCGGAACGGGCTTCAGCTACGTCAACACTGACAGCTATATTCACGAGCTCGACACGATGGCGGCGCAGTTTGTGGTGTTCTTGGAGGAGTGGTTCAAGCTCTTTCCGGAGTACGAGAGCGATGATGTATGTTCCCTAGTCTCAACTTGTTGAGGAGTCGCGTTTCTTACAGTCGATAGATCTACCTTGCGGGCGAGTCCTACGCCGGACAACATATCCCCTATATCGCGAAGGCCATGCAAGAACGGAACAAGAACGTCTCCAACTCCAACACTGCGCAGTGGCAGCTAAAGGGTCTTCTTATCGGCAACGGGTGGATCGCCCCCGAGGAACAGTACATGTCCTACTTGCCGTTCGCCTACGAAGAGGGGCTTATCGAGGAAGGCAGCTCGGCGGCCAAGGAACTTGAAGTGCTGCAGTCCGTCTGCCAGTCACGATTGGAAGCGGGCAAGAACAGAATCCACGTCAACGACTGCGAGAAGATTCTGAATGGCATTTTGGATAAGACAATTGTCAACAACCAGTGCTACAACATGTATGACATCCGTTTGCGCGACAGCTTGGACGCCTGCGGAATGAATTGGCCGACGGACTTGGTGGATGTGAAGCCCTATCTACAGCGGGAGGACGTGGTGGCAGCTCTGCACATCGACCCGGCGAAGAAGTCAGGCTGGACCGAGTGTTCCGGCGCGGTCAGCAGCAACTTCAACCCTCAGAGATCCGTGCCATCTGTCCGACTCCTGCCCGAGCTCCTGGAATCCGGTGTGGAGATTCTCCTGTTCAGCGGCGAGAAGGACTTAATCTGCAACCACGTCGGCACCGAGCAACTGATCAACAACCTGAAATGGGGCGGTGGTACGGGGTTCGAAACCTCGCCGGGTGTGTGGGCGCCCCGACACGACTGGACCTTCGAGGGCGAGCCGACGGGCATCTATCAATACGCGCGCAACCTGACCTACGTGCTGATCTACAACTCCAGCCACATGGTGCCGTACGACCTGCCCCGGCAGACGCGGGACATGCTGGACCGGTTCATGAACGTGGACATCGCCAGCATCGGCGGTAACCCGACGGATTCGCGCATTGACGGCGAGAAGCTGCCGCAGACCTCGGTGGGCGGCCACCCCAACAGCACCGCGGCCGAGGAGCAGGAGAAGCAGCGCCTCAAGGAGACGGAGTGGAAGGCGTATGCCAAGTCCGGCGAGGCCGTCCTCGTGGTAGTGATCATCGGGGTGATCGTGTGGGGGTTCTTCATCTGGCGCAGCCGCCAGCGACACCACGGCTACCGGGGCGTGATGCAGAAGAACATGAGCAGCAGCAGCTCGGTGCTGGAGCGGTTCCAGAACAAGCGCACGGGCGGCGATGTCGAGGCGGGCGACTTTGACGAATCGGAGTTGGATGACCTGCACTCGCCGGGTCTGGACCGGGAGCATTATTCGGTGGGCGAGGACAGTGACGAGGAGGAGCGGGGCGAACATGGCCAGCAATCGGCGGCGCGGGGAGGTGATCATTTATGATTCCTTGCTACTTGATTGAACCTTTTTGGTGTTTTTTTCAAAACTGATCATCATGGATTCTTTGTGGACATACTGGAGTTTATGTATTGGAGCTTAGAATTGTTCTTCCGTGCTTTTGTGGTGGGCTGTATAGCTGGGAGGATGAATACTCTCAGCAGAGACTTTTCTCTATATCGAAAGTCTATACCTATAACCTATAACACATGCACCCATCACTGCTGCACCGTCCACACCTTGACACTGCCATCATCAGCCGTCGTGATGAGCACCTCCTCCTCCTTAGAGGGATCGCGACCCCGATCCGCCCGCTTCGCCCACGCCACATGATTGATCTCGTAGATGCCATGCGCGCCATTGAGGACTGCAACGACCACCCACTCCGTCGGGGGGAGTAGCGACAGCGCGACCATGGGATCCTCCTTAACCTGTGCATCATCAACCCGCCTCTCCTCATAAACCACGACCCTCCCATCCGCGCCAACCGAAGCAACCAAGCCAGTCCTCCGACTCCACGCCACCGAATAGACGGCCAAATCATGCACCAAGGGCAACACTGCCTCCTCCTCCCAGACCTCATCCAACCCCGTCGGCCGGATAATACTGGGCATATTGCCGGCCCCCAACTCCGTCGTCATCCCCAACTTGGGCTGCCTCCTCCACACCCTAACCGAGCGATCATCCGAGCACGAGATAATCCTCGGCCCGGACAACGCCCTCACCTCCTCTCCACCCTCCCCGGAAGGGGAAGACACCCCGACCGCAAGACCCTCAAACTCGACCCCCCAGACCGTGCCCGCATGGCCCCGCAAACAAGCGACCTGGCCCCAATCATCCAGATCCTCGCGCCACACGCGGATGGTATCATCGTAGCTGCCACTGACCAGACACTCCTCGGCGGGGTGCCACGCGACGCACTTGACGTCGCCCTCGTGCTCCTGCATTACCGCCACGGTCTCGAAGTTGTTGTCCCCGTCGTCCAGGTCCTCCCAGATCCAGATGGACTTGTCGCGCGAGCAGGTCGCCAGCAGCAGCCCGGAGGCCGACCACGCCACCGATTTGACTTCGCTGTCGTGGCCGTCGAGTAGCACGGCGAAGCGCCATTCTTCGTCGTCCTCGTCGTCGTTGGCCTCGGGGATATCTTCCGATGGGTCGGGGTTGGAGGTCGATGTGCCCCACGCGGCGTCTCCATCCTCATCCCCCTGTGATTGCGGGTGGATTTGGGAGGAGGTGTAGTTGTCCCACCGCCGCCAGATCCCCGCCGTCGCATCGAACGAGCCGCTGGCTAGCACGCTCTCCCCCGTCACGTGCGGCTTCCACGCCGCGGTGCGCACGCTGCGCTTGTGCCCGCCGGTGATCGTCGACAGCAACCGGAAGTTGGTGAGTGAGTAGATCCGGATGGTCTTGTCGGCGCTGCAGGTCGCGACGATGGGGAGGCGCGGGTGCGGGGCCGTTTGCCAGGTGCGCTCTTGCGAGGGGGGGTCCAGCGTCGAGAGCGGGGTGAGCGTGTACGGGGGCGGGGTTGGTGGGTTGGGCATTTTGATTTGCTTTTGGCCCTTGTGTTGGGGTGCAAAGTAGGTATGGTTTATGCGGGTTGGAGATTGTCGTGGTGGAGGGGTGATGTAAACTTCAATGAGGTTCGTTCAAAAGAAGTGAGCTAAGCTGGAAATCTGCCGATTGCTACAGCAGCAGCGGCGGCGGCGGCGGCGGCGGGGGAGGCAGGCGGAGCGCAGCGGGCGGAGGCGGTACGTATACACCTCTCTTACCGCCTGCTTTGTTCGGCCAACTGCATCTACTTATACTGACAGAATTGTGGAAAAGTAACTAACTACACAATTTCTCTGAGAACTGGACATCAGGTAAGTCGGACGACTATTCAGGGTGCTCATGGTGTCAGTTACCTGTGCAGTCTTCAACCAGATAACGAAGTCAATGATTGCTATCTGTGCCAAGCGCCAAAGGAAGCCAAGATGAGAAGGTCACAAGAGTGCGACTACGCAACCACATCAGATGAAATTACATCAAGGGGCACTGCTCGAGAGGCATTTCTCTATCCAAGCCAACCCAACACAAAGAGCCAAGACCGAGTACTAGGCTATCTAACGGAAGAAAGATGTGTTCTCGACCAGCACAAAAGCAACGACTTCACTCAGATCCGAGGCGTCCAGGACCTGGACGTTGCGGCAGTCCTCGGAGAAGACCACATGATACAGGTGGCCGCGGTATCCTAGCGAAGCTATGTCAGACTCAAACCTATTCTCTGCCTTCGGGCATGACGGAAAAGGTCAGGTATTACCTGGGTACTTCCTGCGTGGTCGGGTCTGGGTGAAATTCAAAACAATGTAATCGTCCATCAGCTCGTCCCGGATCATCGCAAAGTACGGGCCGTCTTTCTCGAAGCGTCGCATGTGCTGTGTGATCCGGTCGCCGTCGCGCATCAGCTCCAATCCCTACTTCTTCTGCTCGACCAGGAAGTCGATCCTGCCGCTGTGGAGACCCGCCGTTTTCTTGATGAGATACTCCGGAGACATCGCGATCTGGTACTCGAGGAGGAGCGGAAAGAGACAGCGGTAGAATTCCTTCTGGTATTGATCTTCCAGCGTGCGCGCGGTTTTCGACAGCTGGTGCGGGTCGAAATGGCGAATGGCTTCGGTAGCCATCTCCAGTGGGGATCGATAGGCCAGTTCTTTGGCTGGTGCGTCGTCGCGGAAGAAAAGGCACTGACAATACCTGGAGCCAATACTCTTAGCCAACCTAGGGCGAAGTAATCATAGACAAGGAGACTCGAACCATCGATGGATCTGGCTAGGAAACACATAGCGTGTCTCTCCCAGCACGATCTCCGCATGAAGCCATCCTTCCTTCCAAATCGCCTGCAGAGCCCGCTGTTGATCCGGGCTGTCGACATAGCTCGACTCCAGAGCTCCATCGTACATGACGGCGTTCTTGAAGACACTCGAGTAAGCGGATTGCTGCACCACTCGTTGTTTGGGCAACCCCCGAGCAAATGGGAGGTGCTGAATGATGCCGAACAATCGTCGGCAGTCGCCAAAGAGTCCCTGGCTTACTGTCGTCCAGTCGAGTGGCTGGCGTTTCCGGATCAGAGCATAGATCTCCTGTCACATAGAACAATAAGGTTACCCCCCCAAGAATTTCATGTCCCGCAAGGCCAGACTTACCGGTATCAATTCCAGGGCGTCGGCGAGGGACACCAGCAAGCCCGCGTGCCCCCCACTAACCAGGAACAAGCCATGCTTCAACTCCTTGGTCAAGATGTCCGCCCCGTTGGATATGACAATTGGCACATATCGATCCAGGATCTCGTGGGCCTCGGTCTCATCGAGCAGCAAGCCCACCGGCTTCCAGCGTGGGGCTGTCTCCGCGGTCTCCTCCGGCCGGAGCGAGATCTGCTGATGCGGTTTAAAGACTATCGGCGTCTTCCCGGGGAGCTCTCGCGCTCTCGGATCGTCGTCGTCGCCCCCCCGGGCTCGGAGCCGGCCGAGCCATAGCACGTGAACAGCACGATCTTGATGGCACTGCTGCCGGTGATGGACTTGAAGAGGTCCGTCCAGAGCTGCGTGTCTCAGTAGGTCTGCTGCGCCTCATCCAACAGCAAGAAGCCGGGATGCGCGAGGAGCTGATGGCCATGCGTCCGCAGCTGTTTCTGCAGAAAGAGCGCCCAGCCGCCCGCGATCCGCACGTTGTCCCACTCCCAGCCGCACAGCAGATACACGGGGGTCTGAGGGTAGCGGGCGAGGAGCTCGTTGGCAGCACCCGCGTCATCGAGGTCTTGCCCGACGCCGGCGTCCCGTTGACGCGGATCAGATGGTAGCGGTCCAACCGGGCGATCAGCTCGTCGAGCACTGGGGTCGCATGATAATATGGGACTCGATGCCTGTGCAAAGGGGTCATCCATGTTCCCGTGACCTCGCCTTCGACCTCGACCTCAACATCCAGAGAGTAACCAAAACTCACCAAGCGGCTCAGTCACCGGTGCAGGTCGTCTGCTCGCAGGGCCTGAAGAACCGGGCGGTTCTAGAGTGTGCGCACGTGTTCTTCGCGTCAGTATACACCTGGTAAGGCTCGCCCAGAGAGAACACCAAGAGCTAACAGTAACTATCATGATCGCTCAAGGGGTGAGAACATCTGTCACACGCCACGGCACTAGACAACCCATCCAGCTTGGAGGTGCTCGAGCCCGAGGCACAGTGGCAATCTCGTACACCGCATGGCCCCATGGTGAGAAGTAGGGTGTTCATGGCGGCAGCAGTCACTAGACCAGAACAAGACGGGATCATCGGTGATTGCCGTGGTGTCTTCGCCATTTTGAAGGGGTGTATGGAATCAAAATCTCCGGCGTCTCGTCTAGTTCCGTTCGTTTGTTTGTATGCAAAACAGCGAGGTGTACTGTCCCAGAGCATGTACGAGTAGCGAGTCACCGCAAAGTCTCTCTCTCGCGCACGCATTGTCGGCAATTCACACCGGCGCGAGAGAGAGAACGCACCTTTCTTTCATGAAGTAACAAAGAAAAGCGGCGGTGGTCTGCTGTGTACATACAGTACCTATACCACTAATATTCCAGATTCATCGTTCTTTGTTTTGTCGTCCGCGGGAAGATAGGTACAGTTTAGCTACCCCATGTAGTAGTGGCACGCCTCCACAATCTTTGGTTTGCAAGATGCACAGCAGAAGTTCTATGCCTGCATCGGTCCAACCTCTCTCGATACAACAAATGCAGTGGTTAGGATCTTCCGTTTGTCTCATGGGGGCAACCCCGGGTTATCGATCCTTGCAAACGCCGGCAACCCGCTTCTTTGGTTGTGGTTGACCAGTAGTCTCTTGTAACTTTACTAAATTCGTGTAGAAATGTTGAGGGTTCTTACTTTATTGAATATCGTAAGAGGATTCGATGACCATCTTTCTTCCTTCTTCTATAAACAATATTCGCTACCTTAGAGATGTTACAATCGACTAGCACTCCGTACGCATGGGATCGAATGATAGAATGACTCAAGTTCATATGGATCATGACGATGAACCAACTCGCAAAGAAGGAATTAAGTAATCTCAGTCTGCTCCAAAGTCCTTTACCTAGACAAGTAGAAGTAGTATCCCTAATACACCTAATACGCCAAAGCCAAGTGAAGCCCACCAACCTGGACCCTGACAATGACAATCTTATATCATTCAAGCGTTGCCGTCGCCCAGAATGCGCTCGTACACCATCCCATGACACAGCCAATCCACCTCGCGCATCTTCTCCATCTCGTCCGTTAGCTGCCCCACCTCCGTGACGAACTCGGGCATGCCCGCTCCGGCCAGACTCTGGCTGGCCGTCGTCGTCGCACGCACGCGTTCGCTGGCGCTGGACGCGCTCAGCCGCGACAGGATATGGGCGCGCAGGCGCGAGAGGATCAGTCGGGCCACCGGGTCGGCAAAGCCGGAAGTCCCGTTGCCGCTGCCGCTTGTCGCCGTCGCAGAGCTGGCGGCATCCGACGTGTACGACGCCGCGGACGAGGTCGACTCGACCTGGATCTCCACGGATGGCTGGGTACCTTCCCCCTCCGTGTGGGCGGCGGCGCAGGCAGTAGCAACGGGCACCAGAACGCGGCGGATGGTTGCGGCCAGCTGCGCACTGGCGTTGGGTGGCATCGGGTGAGTGGATTCCAGGATGGATTGAACCCGGTCAGGCTGGATCTCATTGAAGTCCAGAGACAGGATCCGGTCCGCTTCCGCTTTCCATTGA
Organism: Aspergillus brunneoviolaceus CBS 621.78; assembly: GCF_003184695.1. Taxonomy (NCBI): domain Eukaryota; kingdom Fungi; phylum Ascomycota; class Eurotiomycetes; order Eurotiales; family Aspergillaceae; genus Aspergillus; species Aspergillus brunneoviolaceus. The sequence continues at coordinate 68,206 of NW_020290836.1, forward strand.
GATCGCACGTCGCGCTTCAGCAGGTTCTTGGCTGTCAGGAGAATCGAAGCGGTGGCAACGATCCGGAACGCTCGGGCATGCAATCGCGCAAGTCGCTGCCGATCCAGCTCCAGGGTCTCCGGGATGAGCTCTTCGGAGACAGGCGCATTGCTCATCACCAGATCCACAATCCCATGCGCATAGACCTTGGCACTTGGCGGTCGTGGCTCCCCGTGCACGTTCTCCGGGTCCCGCTTGCGCATCTCATCAGCAATGATCTTGCGGTGCGTCCGCCAAAAGCGCCGCGTCTTCCCCAAGCTCTGAGTGCCCTCTTGAAGACCCTTCTCGAATGTCCGCTGCTCATACCCGGGAGCCTCCTGGATCAGTTGTGGTGCTGCAACCTGAATCATGAAGTTGGTGTGGTCAAGGGAGAGGAGGTCGATGATGCCCATTAGTCGGGCAAGTCGGTCAATGGCGTCGCCCGACGTGTCCTCGGCAAATGCCTTGACGACCGGATCACGGTACGGAGCGCAAAGCTTGGGTAGAATAGTACTCATGAAATTGAAGAAGCTGTCGTAGGAGAAGGCGCCGGCCCTGCACTGGCTTTCCACCAACTTGGGGTCCAGCACCTCGCTGATCAGCACATGCAGCGAATTCCCTGGCCGCAGTGAGCGAAGCAAACGGTCTTGGATCACCGTAGCCATGGCCACTGTCCAGTTTGTCTCCAGGCCAGCTTCAACGTCCTTACGCATCATGTCACACATGTGTTTCATGATACGCTTGCGTGGCTCGGTGTACTGTTTCTCGTCAATCCGGAACTCCTTGTTGATCAAGAGCTCGTGCACCAGAGCCCGATTTTCCGGCAGTGCCGTCAGCATCCGAGTAAACCGCTCGTGGGGCGAAACACGCTGCCGGTCTAGCTCATGCAAGACCCCACTGTCCACGGTGTTGAATGTCTCACTGATAGGTGAAGCAACACTCTCTGTGAGGGCTTCCGTTGAAGCGGTTGCGACCTCCGCCGATCGCGGGATGGCCTGCTTGGACGCGGTCCGCTTCTTCTCCCGCTTTGCCTTCTTCAGGGCATTCCGCACCATCTCCATGGCCTTATCAGCGCCTGCCAATCGCTTCAATCTAGCAAGGAGCAAGATCTGATTCTGCCGAATTCCTTGGCGATAATCCTCTGCGACGCCGCCAGCACGATCATTCTTGACTGTCTGCCAGATCAACTCCAGTTCGATGAACTGAGCCAACATGATCTCAATGAGGACGCTGGAATCGTGAGATTTCCAGGCGTGGAATGCGGAGAAGAAGACATTATAGGCCTCGCATAGAGCCTGCAGCTCGGTGGCGATGGCCGCGGGAGAACAGCACCCTGAGGAGAGCAAGGGGGTCACCAACTCGAACGCGGCGAGGAGCTCCCGCGCTTTAGCAATCAGGTCTTGCTCCTGCTCTCCGTTGCTGCTCAGAACCTCAGTAGGGTGAGTCACTATCAAGTAACTGCTGAGAAACGTGCGCACCGCACCCCGTCCACCCATCGTGCCGCTTTCCATATCCTGCAGACCACACAGCCGAAGGACTCGGGCCGTTGTCTCCAACACCCGCTCGTTCGACAATAGGACACCGACCTCCTCGAAATCCTTCTCCCGAATGTGATCGGTGGTCAGGTCGAGAGCCAGGAAACCACGCATGACCATCTTCGCATGGTAGGTCCTCCAGACCCGCTGGATGATCCGAGCGGCGGCATCCCGGGTGACTGCCTGTGCGGTGGCCGCCTTGGGCATCTTCTCGTCGCCAGCTGAGGGCAGACTGCTCGTGCGGTGGCGCCGCTGGGTCTGCTGGTAGAGCGCCCGGCGCTTCTCCGCCTCTGCGAACTTCTCCGCGATCTCCAAGCGGAGTCGAGCGTGTTCGGCGGCCTTGCGCTCCCGGTTGTCTTCCGCCTTCTTCTTCGCGCGACGGACTTCCTCCTCGCACTTGGCTGTGATCTCCGCCAAGAGTCGCTCCCGGGCCTGCTGGGCAGCCAGGGCTCGCTCCTCCCGCTGCAGGTTCCGGGTGGCCGCTTTCGCCAAGGCAGCCCGGAGCCTGACTTTCTCCGCGTGCAACGCGCGGTCCGCGAGTCGAGCCTTGCGACTCTCGAGAATGGAGGTCCGTCGGAGGTGATGTGCTACGTGTTCGGTCGACGACGCGCCATGGGCGGGCCCGTTCAGGGAGGAGATCGAGCTGCGGCGGGAGGAGGCGGCGGAGGAGCGGCGAACGACACTCGGCTTGCGAGCAAAGCGAGCGGCGAGGTGGGTGGGCAGGTTCGAAGGTAATGTTGGCTCATCAGACATCATCTCCACATCTGCTTCTGTCGGAGGTTCGGATTCGACGGAGGGAGGGGGGGCCGCATCGGAGAGTTGGACGTCGATGTCGGAGTTGCGACGGATCATATTCTGCGGTTGATTCCACGGGAAGCGGGGGGTTAACCGAGATATCGAGATATGAGAGGGCGCTGACGAGACGGGATCGGGTAGATACGCAGGTTCCGTGGATGACCCCTGTATTGTAGTAGAGAAGGAGAGTTGGGAATTCGTTCAGGTCGGATCAGGCTGCAGTTCGGAGCATGCCTGAGAAGAGATCCGTGCTCTGTTTCAGAAGAGGAGAGTTTGGTTGGAGTGTCGAATTAGTAGGGAGTGAAAGTGTAAGTGTAAGTGTAAGCGTTTGTCAGAGTGAAGGAACAGTAGTAAGTTGGGACAAAGGGCAACAATGTCGAGGAGGACAGGCAGAAGCTAAGCAAGTCGACCAGTCACGAACTCAGCCCCGAAAGTATGTATGATGATACGAGAGATAAGGCAGGGGAAAAGAAAGCATGGCTTTCCAGGGCGTCCATCATGGGATCGACCAGGGGAGGGAGTGTATTTCACCTTTCGTCGTCATCAGGCCGGAAGAAGAATGAAGCCCGTCGAAGCCGCCGCATCCAGCCGCGCTGACTAATCCCGATTTGCAATGCAGCTGCAGCACAGCATAATGGCAGCTGCAGGAAGCAGCTAGCAGTTGGTAACGGATTATACCAGTATATGTAATTAAAACATAAGAGACAGAGAGAGTAGCAGAATTAGTAGTAGTTGAAATCGATAAATAAATCTAGACTATGCCTCCCCCTCATGCATGCGAGATGTGTGTTTCAATGCATCGCAAGTACCAACAACATTTTAACACCACCCACCGATCTCCAATAACAGACAAATCCTCGTCCCGGCAACTCAGACGCCGAATATAGATGCAATATGTATCATCCGTAAGAAACAGAAACAAGCGAAGCTGCGGTCGAAGTCATGCATCACTAGACGCCCACCATGTCCGTAGCAAGATATCATACAAGTCACTTAGTTGGTCCAGCCAACTTTCGTCTTCGCCAATGTAGTTGGTCGTCACTTTTTGATTATGCTAAAGAGGTCAGCGGCTTGTCGGTCAAAGTCAGAAAGTATCCGCATCAGTAGCTAGGCAAGCCTATCACGCCGCTGCAGGAGTGGGAGGGTAGCATGCGACAAGCAGCACCGACTGGTGACCTCAGCGGTGGCCAAAAATGTCAATACCCTCGTCATCGTCTTCTTCCTCATCGCTGCCGTCCTCTGAGCCGCTGTTCCCTGAGGCACCATCACCCTCGTCTTCTTCGACATCGGCATCGGATGCGCCGTCGACGGACTCAGCTTCCTGCCCAAGGAAACCATAGCTGTACTTGAACTTGGTACCCCACAAGCGAAGTTCACCGCCATCTTCATTCCTTCCTCCGCCACCGCCGACGCCACCAAATGTGAGGCCGCTGAAGAAGGAAGTCGACTGCGACCGCTCCGAATCACGGTCAGGCGGAATGCCAAAGTAGTTTCTGATGACGGGCGACACAGCACGATCACGAGTCAAGCTGTAGGAGGCGAATTGCCGACTCGGATCGGCAGACATGGGGACAGAAAGCCGAGAGTCGGGCCCGGGAACCGAGCTAGTGTCAATTCGCAGCGACTCGAACGTAGGCAGACCGCTCTCGTCAGCGCCATGGGAGGAAGACCTGGCCCGCGGTGTCGATATTCCTTCGCTATCACTCTCCAGGGCAGATGGGTCTGAAGCGTTGCCTCGAACCAGACGAATCTGTGCGGTATTGTACGATTCACACCTGTATCTCATTAGATTTTGAATAGGCATAGAGGAGCATCAAAACTCACAAATCACATCTCAATCCCAGCCAATGATATCTCACGACAGACTTCGCACTGCAGTCGTTGCAATAGACCAGAGCTTTGGTGTCCTTAAATTCCGCCGGCATAGGCTGGCTTTCAATGGTGCGATCCAGATTCCGGAATGTAGACTCCATGTTGGTGATGGTTTTGCTGCAGATCGGGCAGCGGTACGAGGTCTTGGAATACTCGGAAAGACACCGTTGGTGAATGCTGTGGCCACAACGCATGAATACTACAGTCTCCGGGGAAGTAAACATATAGTCTCCGCAAATGGGGCAATCGCATTGCGTAGATCGCTCAATGCATCGGTGGGTGTTCTCGATAGATATAGGAAGGCAAACGCTACACGTCTGAGATTTGGTTAGCTTCCAGCATTGCTCAGCTGGGCTTATAGGTCCGCTCACCTTGCAGTGGAAGAAGTCTTTCCCCAGACCTTTTCCAATGCGGCAGATGCCACAATCACCGCAGTGATATATACTCTTGTTGGCGTCGTTGTCCCAAAGCTTACAGATATCACAATAATACTGCGCCCCTTGTTCGCCGCACTTCCTGCAGGATTGTGCTGCAGGCTGGGCTTCCCCACACAGCATGCAGAGCATGTGCTCTGTTTTCGGCCGGTCCATACGGTGCTCCTCAATCTCGTCATGGCAGAAGCGGCATGTGTACCATTTGTTGCAGTCAAAACACTGCGCCTTGACGTTTGTCTTATAATGTGGACAGCCAAGAAAGACTTCCTCGACCTCTTCGAGGTCCAGATCGTCAACCTCACAGGCAGGTGATTCTAGTTCTGGTTTCGGTGCATATGTCGGCACCAAATCTTCTGCCGTCAAATTATAAGAGATCTCGCCCTTGGCCGGAGTGGAGGACGAAGGTAACAACGACCGCTCCAAGGATATGATGCTCCATCGGCGAGCAGATTCGTCCTGCCTTGGACTCTGTGGAGTGAGAGGCGTCGGACTCCTGGGAGTATTCTGGTCGGCAGAGTCAACCCGGTGGAGATTGTATTTCTCGGTCATCAGTGCGTGGATCATGCGTGCCTGGTCTGTGTTGCTATAACCCACATCTCGAATCGCATGGATTCGTCTCCGTAAAGCACCCATTCCGTCGTCCTCTGGAAGTGCCAAAGGACCGGACTCGTCCGTCCCAACCATGTTACTCAATGCCTGCTCCGGGGTGTGCGAATGTGGACTTGAGGATTGGAAGACATCTTGCCTAGTTGGAGCTGAGACGGTCTGCTGTGGGCTGGTCAGGATATTTGTGCGCGTCATCTGGGGAGATGTATTCTGTGATACGCCGGCATGACCTGCGTTGATTGTCCATCCAGCGGGAAACCGGTGTTCTGGCCCACGAGAAACTCGACTCGACGAACTGCTCGAAGGTGGAGTGGATGTGACAGGGCGGCCATCTTCAGACCCCGCATCTCCGGCATTTGACAGATCTACCGGGTTCGCTGAATCGATCATGACCGCACTGTGAGGAGATTCGGTGCCATTACTGGCCACGGACGAGGAATGGTCTTTTTCAGCTGCGAGGGAGTCGGAGGATGGTGGTGGAGTGGTCTGTTGTGAGAGGCGACGGGCCTGCCGAACGACGGGTTCAATCAACAAAGAGGAGAGGAGCCCGCTCATGGAGTAGATCAAACAGCATCAGATGCAGGCAAAAGCATAGGAAAGATAAGAGATTGGATGATTGGAGAAGGGAGCTACACCAGAAAAGGCTTGGGAGGCCTAGGATAAGGTAGGCAAGATAAAAGCAGCAAGGAATACGGAGTAACTCGAGACCGAAAACGGATGGGAGAGGGAGGGTCGGAGGGAGGAAGTGATTCGATCTCGGATGGTAACCGCTTCGTCAGCCGCTATGACGTTGAGGCCTGGGAGTCGGTGGTCCTTGTCTTGACACGGTGGGTGGTGTTGGATAAGAACTGCACGCGTTCGCGGTTGCGCTGATGTATGCGTGGACTGATATGTCGAACACTCTATGCAAAACTAACCCTCGTGTTTTTGCCAGGTCTTGAGTTGTATTTGCTGAGTTGGGGATTTGGTGGACTGAGCCCGCGAGAGGCGATCGGCCACTGCTCTGCGCAAAAGTGAGAGCTTGCTGGATTTGGCTTAGCTCGGGCCCATTTTCATGGTTACTTCCCATATCGGGCCTAGCGTAATTCGTGCCCGTCGGCAGTTTATCAAGCATGTGATAATGCTCCCGGGCCATCACTTAGGTAGCGTCCACGGTATAACACTACGGAGCAAGTTACAACACTTTCTACTCACTAGTTCTACTGTACTCACAATTGTCAATGTCCTATCATAGGTTTTCGGCATTCGATCTAGTGAATCTGACTTTGTTGAACAACAGCACACTCGACAATATGATACACTAATCTTCAATCCGCTTTTCTCCAACACTTGACGCTGTTCCGACTAACCCCATATCGAGATCTCATACTATGGTAGCTTACTGCTTGGCGAACCATTGAACCGCCTTCAAAATAGCAACCCAATGGATGCATGCACTCACACTGATACTTGCGAGGCATTAAATCCCTGTTGGATACACCCTAAAGTCATAACAAGCATGCTGATCTTGTAGGAAGCGAGCATATCCATTATAGTATACTTCACTCAATCATTTACCAGTGGTTTTCATCCTTATGAGACAAGTCTAGACTGGGCTAAATCACTCTTCAAGAATCGGCTTCAGAAGCGGGATGTGGTAAGCTGTCTTCGGGAGAAGCTGCATTACATGTCACGATCGACCTACTCTATTCAGGGATATACCTAGCAGCGCCTTGGAGCAGGTTCCGCGGCGTCCCAGGGAGGAAGTCACCCATGATGTCAGAAGCTGCTGGGTCATACAGCCTGACTATAATAGGGTTGGTCTGCGTAGGCCCTATATCGATTCACTACTCGTTTTGGTATGTGGCAGCTTCTTGAAATCAGTCGATTGCTAGTGCCAATAAGCGATGCTTGCATGAGAGGTATATATAGTTTGCGTGCCGCGCCCTGTGGACCCGTGCTGTTCTCCAATAAGGCGAGCAAGAGGTCATGGCTCGCGTTCGATACCACAGAGCTGAGGAAATAGGATTCAAAATATACGGTGGTGCACACATATGACCAAGCAAAAGCAAAGGTCAATCCCAAATTCGCTGCAAAGTATGTGCGTGGTGAACGCTTCTGGTTCCGAGACGGTAATCTTCATATCAAGATTTCCGCCAGAATAGCCGGATCGTCGCGTTCGAAATATTTATGATAAGGTGACGTAGTTTCATTTGAAGCGATAAGCTCGTCAATAATAGACAACCCTTCTTTTGAAAGGATCCATTGCAGATACATCATGAGTCAAGTCTGATGTGATATCACTCATGGATGGTACATGCAGTTACTCCGTAAAATCTCGGGATGACTTCCGAGCCAAGAATGGGAAGAAAGACAAACAGAACAAACCGCTTTGACTCAACCCAGATTTCTCTCCAATCCCTTCCTGTCGTGTGAACTGTTTCTCCTCGAGCATCAAGATAGAGGCCTGTGCTCAGTACTTGCTCATAGTCCTTCATTATGGGTGGCGTAGCTCAGCAGAGTTCCGTCCCGATCGAGATGGAAGCGACTTCGTCTCCGTCTCAACCTGCGACTGCAAAGACGCACGGCTCGGGCGTTTCGGACAATAACGAACATTTATTGAGCCATGGCCCAGAACCAGGCACTTCGCCGTTGCAAATTCAAAGGCTCGAATCGGGTCAGGATGCCCCGGTAGCTCGCAGCAACTGGAAGATCTTTGCGACCATGATTGCTCTTTCGGTATGTTACCGCAGCCAAAGCATGCTCGTTCCAGCCAAAGTTTTTGGTAGAGAGCCCGACTGATAAGCCCTTACTGATACGCGCATGTTCAAGCTTGCTCTTTTCATCTCAGCCCTAGACCAGACCATTGTGGCTACGGCCACCCCCACCATCTCGTCAGAATTGCACTCCGCATCGGGCTATGTCTGGATCGGAGGTGCATATCTCCTGGCCAATGCGGCTAGTTCTAATATCTGGGCCAATCTCTCCGATATCTGGGGACGAAAGCCCGTTCTGCTCACTGCCGTTGCCTTGTTCTTTGGCGCATCGATCATCTGCGCTACTGCGGTTGACATGCCTATGTTGATCGCGGGTCGTGGCTTACAAGGCATAGCTGGTGGTGGACTCATTCAGTTGATTACCATCACTATCTCTGACTTGTTTAGTGTTCGGTATGAGACCGATGCATACCCGCACCCTAGAAGTGATGAATGCTGACCTCCGAACAGACTTCGCAGCCTCTTCATGGGGCTCATCGAGTTCATTTGGGCTATTGCGGGGGCCATGGGCCCTCTTGTCGGTGGTGCTTTCACCCAGTCCGTCTCCTGGCGATGGATTTTCTGGATCAACCTCCCAGTCTGTGGAACGGCTTTTGTGCTACTTTTCTTCTTCTTGGACATTCACAACCCTAGGACGCCAGTGCTGGCCGGCATCAAGGCAGTCGATTGGTGGGGTAGCTTCTCCATGCTTGCCCTCATCATCTTGCTGCTGTTGGGGCTGGATTTCGGAGGAGCCACGTTCCCCTGGGGCTCGCCGAAAGTGATTTGTCTGATCGTATTTGGCGCCTTGATGTCGGTCGCCTTTATTTATAGTGAGAAGCGCTTGGCTAAGTATCCGCTCATGCCACTGGGTGTCTTCCACAACAGATCCAACGTTGCCTGCTTTCTGGTCGCATTCACCCACGGCTTTGTGAGTCTGAGCTGGATCCTCTCACCCTGTGGGCCACTTACTAACATCCAGGTGATCAGGCTTTCCTCGGATCGGAGTACTATCTTCCGACCTATTTCCAGTCAGCAAAAGAAGCAACTCCCTTCCACTCTGGACTTATGATTCTTCCATTCGTGCTCACCGAAGCCGCTCTAAGTCTGTTTGCTGGTTTGTTTATCCATGGCACTGGCCGATACCTGGAGATCGTCTGGGCGGGAACCACCCTCGTTGTTCTCGGTGTCGGGCTATTCATCAATCTCGACACCGCCTCATCGCTGGGTAAGATTATTGGGTACCAGATTGTAACCGGCATGGGATGCGGCTTGCTCTTCTTCCCGCCCCTTCTTGCTCTACAAAGCAACGTTTCGCAACGGGACACTGCAAGCGCGACCGCAACATTTGGATTCATCCGCAACGTGGCGATGGCCATGTCGGTGGTTCTGGGTGGCGTCGTGTTCCAGAACAGTATGGAAATGCGGCAGGGAGATCTCCGCGCCGCAGGCTTGTCGTCGTCATATCTGGAGGAGTTCTCGGGGTCGGAAGCTGCGTCCAATGTGGTGATCATCTCTTCTGTTCAGGATGCGGATCAACGTCATGCGGTAACCAACGCCTATGCCTGGAGTCTTCGTAACATCTGGATTCTGTATGCGTGTGTGGCGGCTGTTGGTTTTATTGCCAGCATGTTCATCACCCGGCAGCATCTTAGTAAGGAGCATGTGGAGACCAAGACTGGACTGAAGGAGAAGGAATCGACCAGCTCATAGTGGGCATTGTGAATGTCGCTGAAGATGCCGGTACAGAAAGGTTTGCTTTTGGCTACCGAATCAGTACATAGCTTGCATTGTTGCATTTGTATATGGGTGTCGTGATTGAGCATCAGCCCAATGGCCCTTTCAAGTCACAGCTGTCATAAAGAATCAATAGAACTCAATCGACAGAACCATTTTCGTTCAGAATTCAAGGCTTCAGAGTTGAAAAGAATGGGCCATCGGAGGTCTGAAAGTGATTGTGGCACGTCTCATTCTGGTAGGAACGAAAGGCGTTTGGGTGCTAACGCAACCCCAAGAAAGCCGATGACAGGAGCGAATCGACCACATGGTTGTGAAATGTATTCAAGGCTTAGCGCCGGTCACTTCTTAAGACACTCCCGCAACGCCACGCAGCGACAGAAACGCAACTCGCGGAAGCCGGCATGACAGCCCAGAACTGAAACCGCCCTCGTAGGACGCTTGCTGCTCATTGGGGTTGATTGCATGACAATGTCACATCCGCTAGGATCGCAGAGACAACTCCTGGAATGATTATCCAGGTGTCGAAGTGATGGGCTAAGTCTTGAGCAGGCAGGGCACCCCTAAAGCTTGGGGGCTGATATGTCTGGACAACATCCGATGATGGCAGTTCGGCATCCAAGTCGCATTCCTACTGGTCACTTCGTATAGCTCGGTACAACTAAAGAGATCCAGAGCCTCTGGTCCAAGAATGAACGATCAAGAGACAAATATGTTTCATCTCGAATGCTAACTGCGAGGGCGAATATGAAACCATGGTCAGCGCGCGTCACTCCCAACTAACAATATACTAACTAATCATGATTACTCAACGGTTGGGAACCATCATATCGCCAAGCCTGTTGGTCAATTGCTGGCTAGAAGCAATCACAAGGATTGGACTGTTGCATCTCTCACTCAGTGGAATATCTTCGTGCCGCTTGTGCCATGTTTTCGAGACGTTGCCAGGATTGGGCCATTTCATTGCCCGTGTTGCTGGAGGCATTCGATAAATATGGTGGACTCTGCTGGTGGGACGTAGAGACCAAAGACCCATGACTTCTGCTGCCATTGTGTCACAGCCACTGGCTAGTTTGGCTCTTAGCGAACAAGAACAGTAGAGACTCAAACAGAGACCTGTTAGCTTACTCATGACAGTTTATTAATCAGATCTTAGCTTTGCGGCAGGAACAATGAGCGGACGAACCGGAATCCCCGGCGAGAATACCGTGAGAATTTTGGCGGCAGTGCAATGGTCCTGAAGCAAATGAGTTGGTGGGTCAAGTTGGGGGCGAAGGAGGAAAGTCGATGTTGGCTGCGAGTCAGGAAGTAAGCAAAAGTCGGTCGTGGGGGCGGTGGGCACTGGGCAGAGCTTCATTTCTCCTCCATCTCACTTTTCCTTTACTGGTAATGAGCTTTCCCTTCGAGATTCAGCCCCTAATCACTACTTGCACTATTTCCATACCTACCAGATGGTGATACTCTAGCTGAGGGGCCACGATGTCTCTACAGCATCTCAAAGTCCGTTGCGTTGTTGAACTGTCTGAAACCGTGGGCAAGAAAGGGCCTTAAAAATGAATGCATCGACCAAGATGAGGGATAAAAGGGTTGCAAGAGACCCAGGTCCGGTCAAACCCAGATAGCCTCATCGTACAGCAAGATCTGAACTATGCTCAGGAAAACCTTCTTGCTGGCCCTTTGGGCTAGTGGTGTTGTTACCGGAGCCCTGGCGGCCGATTCAAATGCCAACTCAGTCGAGTCTTATGACTCTATTGCGACAGTGGCAGATATTGTGGAATACCCTGATCCTCACAAGAATTTCGCCAGGCATGGCTTGGCCTATGTCCTGCAGCGGAGGAAGCACAAGTCTAGCAGCAGCAGCGGTAGTACTATATGGGGGCACAGCGGTGGTAAAGACACTACTACAAAGGCAGAGCAGAAGAAGACGACTACCACCAAGAAAGAGGAGCTGACAATCACGAAGTCGACGACGACCACCCATGCGACCACCACTACAACTACGACTACAACAACCGAGGAGAAGCATACGACCACCTCCAGCTCGAAGACAACTGCTTCCTCCACCACGACATCCACCACGAGCACCACCACTAGCACAACCACTTCGCATGCTTCTACCATAACTTCGACTTCATCTATTACCACTATTCCGTCCACCACTAGCAAGACCACAACTTCCATATCCAATAAGTCTCCTGAGGCCGAGCGTTCAGCCACTGCAATTAGTTCAGAGTCAACATCGTCATCCACTACGACCTCTAGAACGTCCACCCTTGCAGTCCAGCACTCGTCGTCGACTTCCACCAAAGAAACAAGTTCTAAGTCTGTTACAAAATCCACCGAAGTGGAGCATGGATCTACGAGCAAGGTTGATACGGCCACCAAGTCTGTCACAAGCACGACAGAGCTGAGCCATGCTTCTTCGACCAGGGCCGAGATAAACTCCAAGTCTGTCACAAGCACTGCAGAGCTACACCATCCCTCTTCGACTAAGGTCGAGATAACCTCCAAGTCCGTCACAAGCACTGCAGAGCTGAATCATGCCTCTTCGACCAGAGTCGAGACAGCCTCCAAGTCTATTACAACCCCAGTGGAAGCGGGGCACACTCCTACAACCGGTAAAGAGACTGCGTCTAGATCCGTGACACGCTCTATCAAGGCAGGCCATGCATCTTCCACTGCGGCAGTGCACACGTCTGCTACCGGGCTTATCAATACCTCGCATCATGCTCAGCACTCGGTCACGGCAACCAGCACACATGCTATTCATACACCCGGCGCAGATCACTCGGTTAGTGCAAGTGTTCATGTTGGTAGCAGCACTATCGGAGAGCCCAGCGCTGCGCCGTCGACCGTGCCGGATTCTGAAGATGGTGATGGTGATGATGACGGCTCTTCAGATGACGGCTCTTCAGATGACGGCTCTTCAGATGACGGCTCTTCAGATGACGGCGCTTCAGACGACGGGTCTTCAGATGATGGTTCATCAGATGATGGAACCTCGGACGATGGCTCCTCAGACGATGGCTCCTCAGACGACGGCTCCTCGGATGACGGCTCTTCTGACGATGGTTCTTCAGACGATGGATCCTCAGATGACGGCTCCTCAGATGACGGCTCTTCTGACGGTGGATCCTCAGACGATGGTTCCTCAGATGACGGCTCTTCGGACGACGACGGGTCCTCTGATGACGGCTCCTCAGACGATGGTTCTTCAGACGATGGCTCCTCCTCCGATGGGTCCCCAGACCCCACCAACAGCCAAAGCCCACCTACCCCCTCCTCCTCCACCCCCCTGATATACGGCAGCTCGACCTCGGCCGCAATCCCCTCCTCGACACCCGCCGCCTCTAGCTCCCGCCCCGCCTGGGCCTATCCATCCTCGACCTTCAGCATCATGGCTTCCTCGACACCACAGATCACGCCGGGCGCGACACCGGTTGTTTAAAGGCCTGATCACACACCACACACCAATACAGATCCCAAGACTATGGTATAGTCTGTCCATCACTCGTTCTGAATTTTCTTATTCTGCACTTGTATAAACATTTTTCGATCACATTAACCATACTGTCCTTGACCAACTTACCTTTCTTTCCTGTGTCATACTTCCTTTCGATTCTTTCGTTCGTTTTTTCTGATTTGAATGTATCTATTTTAGTCGTTGATAAGAGGGATGGGTTGGTTAGCTGAGCTAATTTGTGACCGAGGTTCGGCGTGTATGCCTACCTAGTAGATAGTTATGTTTTTCTCACCCTGACGGTTTTGATTGGTTGTAATGCTTCGATTAGAAGAACTGCTCATTTAAAGTAGACCCTGCCGCATTGTTTGATATCGTAAGATCTACGTTGTACTCTGTAGGACTACGATAATTGATAGCCACAAAGTTCAGTGTCAGAAAGCTGATGCATTAAAACCCATTATCCATGAAAACCCGCTCCCGTGGCAGGCCATCCTCCAAAGAAATACTCTCTCATCATCACCATCTAATCCAAGAACACCAACCGCCCATTCTGATTTGAGATCCTCTCATCCAAGCGGATCCAGCTCCTCTTCCACCCGCCATTGCCATCGCCCAGATCCGCCACCAGGACGCGGCCCCCATCCTCGAGGTGGACGTTGCTCGCCGAGGCGGCGAAATTGCCGTGGCGGGCCCACTTGAACTCGCCCCAGGAGTTGGTGAGGACGTCGTTGAGCGGGATGACCGAGCGGTGCTGGCGGCCGTCGACGTCGCCGCAGTAGGCCACGAGCTCGTGGTACCCCTCGAGCCGGATCTCGCGGGAGGAGCCGGAGAAGTTCCCGCGGAAGGTTCTTCCGGGATGATGCTTACGTTCGTCATCGGAGGAGGAGGACGACGAGGACGACGAGCAGGAGTGCCGGCGGTGGTGGCGGTCGGCGCGGCGCTGCATCTTGCGCTCTTCCTTCTCGCGGCGCTTCTGCTCCTTGAGGGCCTCCTTCTGCCGGCGGAGGGCTTCCTTTTCTTCCTCCTCTTTCTTCTTGCGGTGGTTCTTGATGGCGTCTTCCGCGACGGAGCCCGTCAGCGCGCCGCCGATCGCGCCCAGGAAGCCGTGGTTCACCTTGTGGCCTGCGAAGGCGCCGGCCGCGCCGCCGGTCACGGCCCCTAGGAAGCCGCGGTCTTGGTCGTCGGTGGCGCCCGGCGGGAGGTTGGGGTTGGTGCTGTAGGGTGGGGGTTGTTGGGGGCCTGGTTGCTGTTGCTGCTGCTGCTGGTAGGGGGAATATGGGCGGTCATTGTAGGGTGCTCCTCCTTCTTGTGGAGGGTATGGGGGGTAGCCAGAAGGGGTGGGGGAGGGTCCTCCGTGCTGAGGGTACGGGGGCTGCGGCTGCTGTCCGTACGGCTGGTGGGGGTAGCCTTCGCCGCCTAGGGAGGGGGAAGGAGAAGGTCCGTTCCATGACCCCTGCGCCATTCGGGGGTCTGGTGGGGAGGCATAGTAGTTCTGATTGGGGTTGGGGTTGGGGTTGGAGTTTGGACGATAGTAGTTCTCGGAGGGGGGATAGGGACTGTAGGCGCTGGTGCGAGGCGTGTCCGGTCCAGGCGTCGATGAGTTCCAGGGTCCAGGAGTGTGGGATTCCTCCCGACGAGGAGGGTTTTGAGAAGACCCGCCGAAGTATTCTTGTGCTGACATCGGGGTTGGCTGGTGACTTTGTGAGCTGAAATGTCTTTGTGGGAGTTTGGTTTCTGGAAGTGAAGACCAGAGAAAAATGGAAGTAAAAGGAGGACAGTGAAGTGGGGAAGAGAAAAGAAAGAGCGAGAGTAAGAGCGAAGAGTTGGGCTAGCTATATAAGCGCTTGCTTGTAGAGGAAGCGAAGCAGCGTTTGCTTCACTGCCCAGTGCCTGCCCCCCAGTCGTGGCTGTGCTGGGCAATAATCGCCTACATTAGTTTTGGTACCTAAACTTCAATCCTCAATTTGTTTGGTTCCTGCCTGTTCCAGGCAAGCATAAGGCTGACGCGACTCAGACACTGCCACATCCTGGCGGGGGAGATTCTGTGGCTGAGACACCCAAAGTGGGGATTGTCCATTTGCAATTTCCTGGGCCAAGGATTGATCCAGGGGATCAGGTCAAGTCGGGCATAATGAGTAAGTCATGCACATGCACATGCACAAGCGGATAGTCTCGGACAGCGGATGGCAGACCCAGAATTAAATGCTGGCGATGTTAGGTCATGACTCTTAGTTAACGCCATTTAGTTATGTCACTATAGCGATATACATGAACTACAAGCTACACCACCAAGCAACGAGCAACACTCTCATGGATATAAACTGAATCCACAATAACCAGTCAGTACCTTAGTTAATCACCTGCACGAATGGCCAATTACCCAATCGACGCTACAGAATCGGCCTCTTCCGCCGGTTGCAGATAACGGCGAGTGCCGATGTCTTATCAGCTAACGTTAACTAGTCGCCTAGTCTGGACCAGATATAGTGGACTGGACTGGAGAGGAGAGACCGAGCTCTCGACCGAGAACCCCATTCCCCCAGACTTTCCTTCTTTACTATAAATCACCTCCAGACCCTTCTCTCCTCACCTCACCTCACCTAACTCCCTCAAACCTCATCCCACCAAACCAAACAACCTCCTCCAATTGCCAATTGCCATCGCCAATTGACCACCGGCACTATCAGCATCAGCATCAGCATCATGTCCCCACCAACCCTGACCTCACCAACCCCAACCCTGACCCTGACCCCGGAACCGCTCACCCCGTCCGCCTTCCACCCCTACGGCACAGCCATCACCTCACCACTGCCCCGCACCGTGGCCACCCCACCACCAGCCTCCGCCCTGACCGCGCTGCACCCGACCCCCGTGCTCGCCAACCAAAACACCGCCCTGAAGTACAGTCCCATCTCCCCACTGGACGACCACTACGGCAGCAACTGCCCCAGCGGCCGCGCCTCGTCCGCACGCATGACCATGTTCTCCTGCTTCCCGCGCACCCTGCGCCCGCGCCCCTCGACCGGGGCCGGGACATCCGCCGTCTTCGACATCCGCATCCTCGAACGCCACCCCTACACCACCCAGACCTTCTCCCCGCTCGACCTCTCCAGCCAGCCGGCCACCGGGCCCGGCCCGGCCCAGACCCCCGAGCCGGAGCCCTACTATCTGGTCGTCGTGGCGCCCTCGCTCAAGGGCTCGACCGCCCAGGCCACCACCAGCTCCGGGGAGGTGGTGACCGTCGCCGACCCGCCGGATCTGAGCCGCGTCAAGGCGTTCGCCGCGCGCGGCGGGCAGGCGGTCACCTACGGCGCGGGCACGTGGCATGCGCCCATGGCGGTGGTCGGGAACCGGCGCGTGGACTTCTTGGTCGTGCAGTTTATGAATGGCGTGGCGGAGGAGGATGTGCAGGAGGTGGTGTTTGGGGAGGGGGTCGTGGTTGAGGTGGAGTCGGGACTGGGCGTGAAGGCTAGGCTTTGAGGGGTGGGAGTGCTGGTTTACGGCGGTGGGACTGAAGGTTTGGGGGTGATTGGGACGTGGGGTATATTGTATATTGGAGGGGGAAAAGTAGTGTACATAGATTATGTGGTAGATATCGAGATGGGGTGGTAGGGGGAAAGGGGCTGTGGGTAGGTGGGGGGGGGGAATATAATGTACTGTACATATTTGCTAAGTTGTGCGCTGTGCTGAATGGGGAGAGGGATTGGATGCTTGCCGCGATGGGTGTGTTTTATGCTGGGGCTGATGTCGGGCTGCACTGGTCGGGATTAGTGGCTAGTCCTTGTTGACGCACACGTCGCGCCAATTCAATGGTCTCCGAGGGCAGTCCAGCTAGCTGGGCGACTTTCAGTGCGTGCGATTCACGGTTCACGCCCTTGCGCAACCGGTGCACAAATGAGAACCCGCCGCTGACCGTCTCCTTGACATCGGTGCAATACCGGCCCAGCGACTCGAAGTCCTGGGTCATGTCTGCCAGCGCGTGGAAGTGGGTTGCGAAGAGCGTACGGCAGCGGTTGTGATAGTGCAGGTGGTGCAGACACGCAAAGCTCACGGCTGTCCCGTCCTCCGGGGTCGTGCCCCGGCCTACCTCATCCATGATGACGAAGGAGCGCGGAGTCGCCTGCTTCAAGATGGCCGCCGTCTCCAGCATCTCCACCATGAAAGTCGACTGATCGCGGAACAAGTCGTCGGCCGCGCCAATGCGGCTGAAGATCTTGTCGACAATGCCCATCTCCGCGTAGTCGGCCGGAACCAAGGACCCCACTTGCGCCAGGATCGTGATCAGGGCGTTCTGTCGGAGAAAGGTGCTCTTGCCGGCCATGTTGGGCCCGGTGACCAGCCAGATGCGGTCCGGGTCGCCCAGGAAGCAATCGTTGCTGACGAACCGCCGGCCCTGCTCCTCCAGACCCAGCTTGACCGTGGGATGTCGACCGCCTACAATCTTGTGGCATGTGCCCTCGACGAGGATCGGACGGACCAGCCTCTGTTCGTGGGCCAGGGTGGCAAAGGAGCATGCCACGTCCAGCTCGTCCATCACGGCTGCGTTACGGCGGATCTTGACAAGATTGAGGATGACCTCGCGGCGCAGCGTCTCGAAGATCGCCTGTTCTTCCTGCCGAATCTGGAGCTTGACTTGGTCCATCTGGCCGCCCAGCTCGGTCCACGCCGGCAGGTAGAAGGACCGGGTAGACTTGGTCATTGAGACATTCCGTGTCGCCCCCAATTCTTCTAATGACTCTTGGGAGATCTTAGCAGCTTTGACGTGACAGATGTGGCCTAGACCCGGTGTCCATTTGAGGGAGAGGGCTGTCGACCCCACAGCGTCGCGAAGGCGCTGGGTGAGTTCCGCTTTCTCGTTGTGCAGTCGGTCCAATTCCTCGTGGAGGTCATGGAGAGCCGGGCTGGCATCGCGCCGCATGATCCAGGTCTCGAGGGCCGACGCTTCATCGGTTGCCCCGCTGCCACCTCGTTCGCCGCTCTTCGTCCTGACCTTCTTCGGCAGTGTCTCTATTTCGCCCGGTAGGGCTTCACTGAAGGCTACCTCCTGTGCGAGCATTGCTGCTTCAGCAGCCGTGTCATCCTCAATGCGTTGTTTCTGTAGCAATCCCTCTTCATCAATCGCTGCCAAGATCTTCTCAGCCAGGATGATAGGGCCGTTCATATACAGGCGATCCGTCATGGATTTGAGGCTCTGAGCTGCTGGCGTATCCTTGCATTTGCGCTTTTTGCTCATCAACACCCGCCTGATCTCCTTCGAAGCTTCAATGGCTCGAGATAGACATATCAGGTCATCTGCATCTCCCCGCCCCAGAGTGAATTTCTGAACCAGCCGCTGCGCGTCATAGCTCCGCTTCAGGTAATCGATGACATTGCGGTGTAATTCTGCGTCGTCGATGAATGTACACACAAGGTCCAATCGTTCGTTAATCACCGTCATAGACGTCGAAGGTGATGCTGCGATGTGGATTAGTATAAGAATGATGACTAGGCATAAGTGACTATGGGCGTACTTAGGCGATCACGTAGCAACCGGGCACCGCTTTTGGTCGAAGTCCTGCTCACCGCATGAAGCAGACTTCCTTTACCAAAGCCATCCCGGGCTGTCTCTAGTATTTCCAAGCCCCTCAGGCTGTTCCGGTCGATGCTCATGGATTCGTCCAGATCTCGACGCCGCGGAGGCTGAAGCTTCATATTCAACCCTTGTAGCTGCACCCGGATGTATTCAAGAAGGCTGAAGCCAGCAGCTACTTCCTCCGAGGTGAAGGACGCCGCGGCTTTGGCAGATATGGGTGCTTCAAGCACAGGTCCCCACTTCGTCATGGGCTCGATCTTCGAAGGGAATGGGAAAAATGTCATCAACCGGTGGTCGTGCCCGGTCAGCAGCTGCAGCTCTTGCCTGACCCCGTCTCCTAGTGCTTGATCCACCAGGATCTCACGAGCGCCGATCCGGGAAATAGCCGACGGCAGCATCTGCGCCGTGCTGACCTGAGTGAAAAAGTCGCCGGTGGAGAGATCCAGCCAGGACAAGCCTACATTCTGAGACGTGGATGGCAGAACGTGTTGCTTCGTAGCCCCATCGTCCTGCTCTACCTGCTCTTTCACCGAGCTGCCATCTATATAGATTGCCAGCAGGAAGTTATTCTCGGAAGGATCCATGAACTTCTCATCAATCAAGGTACCAGGTGTGATGATCCTCGCGACCTTTCGATCGAATTGGAGCCCCCCGGTGCGAAGCTTGCCCTCGGCATCGTTGGCGAACTCCTCACTAATGGCCACATACTTGCTTAAGTCCTGAACAAGTATCTTGAGGAACCGGTCCAGTTGGAAGAAAGGGAAGCCAGCCATGTATACGGGCCCAGCGCTTGTCCTTCTTATAGCCAGTTTAAGGTTCAGCAAGGGAGCCAACTCTTCGGCTTGTTCGAAATACAGCTATACTCAAGTCAGCAACTATACGCACAAACGAAAGCTTGAGATTTCGAAACTATGAGTTAGGTCATGTCTTCATACTTCGTAGAATCCGCCAACACGGGTCAGCACCACACAATTCCTAAACCTTTGCATGTTGTTCCGATGCCCCTGCAAAACGACAGGGTATTGAGGGCCATCATTGGCGCCATCATCATAAGGTTCCAATTTCAACGCCCCTTGAGGCAAGTCTTTCAGTTTCACAACAGATTTAGATTTGGCAGTTCTATGCGGGACTCTGGAGGTAGGGGTCGCCCTAGGAATGCATAGATTCGGCCTCCGGGCATGATGACAGATGGTGCGGTGGACATGACAGCGGTAAGGAGGACAGCCAGTCCGACCAACACTGGAATGGAGTTGCGCGTTGATCAGGTGGGAGATCGATACTCCATGAAAGCGCATCGTCTCAACCCCGTTCGCGCCGACTTCTTGTCTGTCTTCGCGTGCCGAGAAGATTTCCTTGTATACGCGTTGAAGCTTGACCGAATCGGATAAGAAAGCGGCGGCAGAAACCAGGGCGGGAGATCGATGCCTCAGGCTGCCTCAGGCTGCCACAAGATGTAGCTGTTCCCGTTCGTCAAACCTTCCCGCTTTGCCACTCAAATCTGCTCAGGCTGGGACGAGACCTTGCCGAACTTCGCTAACGCCAACTCCTTCAACTCCGCAAGAATCCCTCCTCCTCCTCAGCAGCTCGCAACCTTGCCGCCGACGAGTGTGCTTTTTCTTGTCGGAGGATGGTCCGGGTTTGTGAAACCTAATTGAACGACTTTACACTATTATACAGAGCCACTCTCATCTCATCCAGTGCTTGTCGCCGGTGCCAACGACGCGCCCGCCGGCTGAATCTGAGCTCCACCGAGCCTCAGACCACGACTCACCTGCACTCACCTCACGATCGTTTTTAGTTTTCTTTTCCCTTCTTATCTGTATCTTGCATTTTCCATCAGAGAACCATCAAAATGGCCGACCAAAATATCTCCCAGTACAAATACTCGGCGATGTCCAACCTGGTTCTCCAGGCGGACCGTCGTTTCATCTCTCGCGTCAACGATGAACCCACCGGTGACCCGGAGTCCCTCGCCGGCCGCATCAGCATTCGGGAAATGGGCTCGAGGATGGCGCGTGACGATGCGCCGAAGACGAAAAAGAAGGCCGGCTTGACAGACATCGAGCGAGGGTCCATCCGCGAAGGCGAGGATGTCCTCGCTCGCGAACAGAGAAAAACCCAGCGGGGTCAACCGGCGCAAGTACGCGGCCAGGGCATTCTGTCCGCTGCCGATGCCCTCGTCGAGGGCCTGAAGTACCGTCCTCGCACCCCTGCCACTCGAGCCACCTATGACCTCATCCTCACAATGACCGCCAGCCACCTGGGCGACGTACCACACGAAGTGGTCCGCAGTGCGGCCGATGCAGTACTGGAATTGCTCAAGGACGAGGATATGAAGGATTTCGACAAGAAGAAGGAGATTGATGACTTGCTGGGCAGTTCGATGAATCCCAAGGAATTCAATGAGCTTGTCAACCTGGGCAAAAAGATCACAGATTACGATGCCCAGGATGATGACGAAGAGATGGGTGACGGTCTGGCTGGCGAAGGAGAGGCGGAATTGGATGAGCGCCAGGGTGTTGCTGTCGTTTTCGACGAGGAGGATGAGGACGATGAGCGCATGGGCACTCTGGACGAGGTTCGCGACGACGACGAACTTTCCGAAGACGAAGCCGACCAACAGGATGTCCCTGGTATTGATGACGCAACGACCGAGAAAGCAGACCTTGAAGGATTAGAGGACGCTGAAGAGATGGTCATCGACGGCGGGTTAGACCGTGGCGACGAACGCGGCAACAAGAAAACCACAGTTCTTGCACGAGAAATCGATGCTTACTGGCTTCAGCGCCAAATCGGCAACGCATATCCGGATGCTCACGTACAACATGAGAAGGCGACTCAAGCGCTCGAGATTCTCGGAGGTAAAGGAGAGGATGGCGAGGTGCGACCTCTTCGCGACGTGGAAAATGACTTGATGGATCTCTTCGATTATGAGCAGCCCGAGCTTGTCGCCACTTTGGTCACCAACCGCGATAAGATCGTATGGGTCACCCGTTGGCGCCGAGTCGCTGAAGACGCGGATGCCCGCCATCTGGTCGAGAGTGAAATGGTTGAAGCTGGACATCGCGCTATTTTGGACGAGATCCGGGGCAAGACCAACCGCGATGAAGGCGCGAGTCGTCCCTCGAAGAAGATCAAGCTAGACTTGATGGATGTGGATGTTCCCAACGCTCCTGAGCAGCCGGAAGAGAAGAAGGATGAGGGAGGATTGGTTCGAGGCCTGCAGCCGAAGAGATTGATCAACCTGGAGAACCTTGTGTTCCATCAAGGTAATCACTTGATGACCAACCCTAGCGTCAAGCTACCCCAGGGCTCGACGAAGCGGACGTTCAAGGGATATGAAGAAATTCATGTGCCTCCTCCCCAGGCCAAGAAAGAGCCTGGCGAGAAGAATCTTTCTACGACCGAGCTGCCCGAGTGGGCTCGCGTTGGCTTTGGGAGTTCGAAGGAACTCAATCGGATCCAATCTAAGTGCTTTCCCACCGCTTTTCACGACGATGGCAACGTGCTTGTCTGTGCCCCCACCGGTTCAGGAAAGACTAATGTTGCCATGCTTACTATCCTCCGCGAGATTGGCAAGAACCGGAACCCGCAGACGGGAGAGATCATGCTGGATGACTTCAAGATCATCTACATCTCTCCCTTAAAGGCCCTGGTACAGGAACAGGTCGGGAACCTCGGCAAACGTCTTGAGCCTTATGGCATCAAGGTGGCGGAACTGAGCGGTGATCGTCAACTTACGAAGCAACAAATTGCTGAGACTCAGATTATCGTCACGACTCCTGAGAAGTACGATGTCATCACTAGAAAGGCCTCGGAGACGAGTTACACCAGACTCGTCCGTCTGATCGTCATTGACGAAATTCACCTTCTCCACGACGAGCGTGGTCCTGTCATCGAGAGTATCGTTAGCAGAACCATCCGTAAGGTAGAACAGACTGGCGACCCAGTCCGAATTGTTGGTCTGAGTGCTACGCTCCCTAACTACCGGGATGTTGCCAGCTTCCTGCGTGTTGATCCTGCGAAGGGCCTGTTCCACTTCGATGGTTCCTACAGACCTTGTCCTCTCAAACAGGAGTTCATCGGCGTTACGGATAAGAAGGCCATCAAGCAGCTGAAGACCATGAACGATATTTGCTACAACAAAGTCCTTGAGCAAGTCGGACAAAAAAGGAACCAGATGCTCATTTTCGTCCACTCTCGAAAGGAGACCGCCAAGACCGCCAAGTACATCAGAGACAAGGCTCTTGAGATGGAGACCATCGGCCAGATTCTGCGCAGTGATGCTGCAAGCAGAGCTATCTTGGCCGAAGAGGCTGAGTCGGTTGATGACGCCTCGCTCAAGGATCTGTTGCCTTATGGATTTGGTATTCACCATGCCGGTCTCAGTCTTGCTGATCGAGACTCCGTCCAGGCGCTTTTCGCCGACGGCAGCATCCAAGTCCTCGTATGTACCGCAACTCTTGCCTGGGGTGTCAACTTGCCTGCCCATACTGTTATCATCAAAGGAACTCAGATCTACTCGCCTGAGAAGGGTAGCTGGGTCGAACTCAGCCCTCAAGATGTCCTGCAGATGTTGGGTCGTGCTGGACGACCTCAATACGATACCTTCGGTGAAGGTATCATTATTACGACGCAAACCGAAATCCAGTATTACCTCTCCCTCTTGAATCAGCAGTTGCCAATCGAGAGTCAGCTCGTGAGTAAGCTTGCTGACAATATGAATGCCGAGATCGTTCTCGGAAACATTCGTACTCGTGACGAGGGGGTTGATTGGCTGGGTTACACCTACTTGTTCGTCCGCATGCTCCGCTCACCCGGCCTCTACAGTGTGGGAGCAGACTATGAAAATGATGACGCCCTTGAACAAAAGCGCGTCGATCTTGTTCACTCTGCGGCTGTAATTCTGGAAAGGGCAGGCCTTGTAAAATATGACAAGAAGACGGGTCGTATGCAATCCACGGAGCTTGGCCGTATCGCCTCCCACTACTACATCGGCCACAACTCCATGTTGACCTACTCTCAGCACCTCCAGCCTAACATCACCACAATCGAGCTGTTCCGAATTTTCGCTCTTAGCGATGAGTTCAAGTACATTCCGGTCCGTCAGGATGAGAAGCTGGAACTTGCGAAGCTACTTGGTCGTGTACCTGTCCCTGTCAAGGAAGGAATCGACGAGCCTCATTCCAAGATCAATGTCTTGCTCCAAGCTTACATCTCTCGCCTCAAGCTGGAAGGACTTGCTCTGATGGCCGATATGGTTTATGTTACCCAATCAGCTGGTCGTATTCTGCGCGCTATTTTCGAGATCTCATTGAAGAAGGGATGGTCATCCGTGGCCAAGACTGCTCTTAACCTGTGCAAGATGGCTGAGCGGCGCATGTGGCCCACGATGACACCCCTCCGTCAGTTCCCGAATTGCCCAAGAGACATCTTGCAGAAGGCGGAGAGAATCGACGTCCCTTGGGGTAGCTACTTCGACCTTGATCCTCCTCGCATGGGTGAGCTCCTGGGTATGCCCAAGGCTGGACGTGTTGTCTGTGATCTTGTGTCCAAGTTCCCTCGCCTGGAGGTCCAGGCTCAGGTTCAACCCGTCACTCGCTCCATGCTACGGGTCGAACTGACGATCACCCCTAACTTCGTTTGGGACGAGACTCTACATGGCTCCGCTCAAGACTTCTGGATTCTGGTGGAGGATTGCGATGGAGAGGAGATCTTATTCCATGACCAGTTCCTTCTGCGGAAAGACCACGCACAATCTGAGATGAACGAGCATCTCGTTGAGTTTACCGTTCCCATATCCGAGCCCATGCCTCCGAACTACTTTATTTCGCTGGTATCTGATCGCTGGATGCACTCGGAAACCAAGATTGCCGTCTCCTTCCAAAAATTGATCCTTCCCGAACGTTTCCCGCCCCACACTCCTCTCTTGGACATGCAAAGAGCACCAGTGAAGGCATTGAAGCGCGAAGATTTCCAGCAGCTGTATCCCGACTGGCAGTTCTTCAACAAGATCCAGACGCAGACTTTCAAGTCTCTCTTCGACACAGATGACAACGTGTTTATTGGTGCTCCCACGGGTAGCGGAAAGACTGTGTGTGCCGAGCTTGCCTTGTTGCGTCACCTATCCCAGCAGGATAGCGGCCGTGCTGTGTACCTTGCTCCATTCCAAGAGCTCGTTGACCAGCGTCTGGCGGACTGGCAGAAGCGACTGAGCCAGCTTTCCGGCGGCAAGAACATCGTCAAGCTTACTGGCGAAACCACCGCTGATCTCAGACTTCTGGAACGAGCCGATCTCGTTCTTGCCACACCAAGTCAGTGGGATGTTTTGTCTCGGCAATGGCGGAAGCGCAAGAACGTCCGGACAGTGCAACTCTTCATCGCCGATGAGCTGCACATGCTCGGTGGCTATGGCGGATACGTGTATGAAGTGGTAGTTTCGCGTATGCACTCCATGGCTTTGGAGATCGAGAATGGCATGCGCATCATTGGCTTGAGTGTGCCTCTTGCGAACGCTCGCGATATTGGCGAGTGGATTGGTGCCAATAAGCACACGATCTACAACTTTAGCCCTCACGCCAGACCAGTGCCATTGGAGCTTCACATTCAATCCTTTACCATCCCGCACTTCCCTTCCCTCATGCTCGCCATGGCCAGACCAGCATACCACTCCATCTTGCAGTTGTCTGCTGATAAGCCGGCCATTGTCTTCGTGCCTAGCCGCAAGCAAACACGTGCTACTGCCATGGACCTGTTGGCTGCTTGTGCCACGGATGACAATGAGGATCGGTTCCTCAACGCGGATGTGAATGAGCTTGCTCCTCTTCTTAACCGAATTCAAGAACAGACGTTGGCCGAGTCTCTATCCCACGGCATTGGTTATTACCACGAGGCTTTGAGTGCTACTGACAAGCGCATCGTGTCTCACCTCTTCTCCATTGGTGCTATTCAGGTTCTCCTCGCTTCCCGTGATGTTTGTTGGGAGCTCGACCTGACGGCACACCTGGTGATTGTCATGGGTACTCAATTCTTCGAGGGCCGTGAGCACCGCTACATTGACTACCCAATCAGTGAGATCCTTCAAATGTTCGGCAAGGCTTCTCGTCCCGGCGATGACAAGCTTGGCCGTGGCGTGCTCATGGTGCCTGCTGTCAAGCGTGATTATTACAAGAAGTTCTTGAACGAGGCTTTGCCTGTCGAGAGTCACTTGCAGGCTTACTTACATGATGCGTTTGTCACTGAGATTAGCACGAGAACGATTACTTCGACCCAAGACGCCATTGATTGGATGACACACACCTACTTTTACCGCCGCCTGCTGGCTAATCCGAGTTTCTACGGTTTGACCGATGTCAGCCACGAGGGTCTTAGTACATTCCTCTCTGAGCTGCTTGAAAACACCTTGAAGGAATTATCAGATGCCAAGATCGTGGATCTGGATGAGGAAGATGATAGCGTCGCTCCTCTGAACGCCGCCATGATTGCCTCCTACTACAACATCTCCTTCATCACTATGCAGACCTTCCTACTCTCACTGTCAGCTCGTACCAAGCTCAAGGGCATTCTGGAGATCATCACTTCCGCCACGGAGTTTGAAAACATCCAGATGCGTCGTCACGAGGACCACATTCTTCGCCGCGTGTATGATCGTGTACCGGTCAAGATGGCTGAGACCTCCTACGACTCGCCCCACTTCAAGGCATTCGTGCTGCTGCAGGCTCATTTCTCGCGCATGCAACTACCTATTGATCTTGCCAAGGACCAGGAAGTTATTGTCAGCAGGGTGCTCAACCTCCTTAGTGCGTGTGTTGATGTCCTCTCGTCGGAGGGTCATTTGAACGCGATGAATGCGATGGAGATGTCACAGATGGTGGTCCAGGCCATGTGGGACCGGGATAGTCCATTGAAGCAGATTCCTCACTTCGGCCCCGAGGCTATCAAGGTGGCGAATGAGTATAAGTATATATCCCCCAGGAATTCCCAGTTGACTCGCGCTAACCCTGCCGGCAGCATCAATGATATCTTCGAGTTCATGGAAGCCATGGATCCTTCCGAGAACAAGGACTACGCAACATTGATCAAGCGTCTTGGTCTGGACAACAAGCAGCTGGCCCAAGCTGCCGCGTTCACGAACGAGAAGTATCCCAACTTGGAGCTTGACTTTGAGGTTGAGGATCCCGAGAACATCACTTCGGGCGAGCCGGCCTATCTCAAGATCAAGATCGAACGAGAGGTGGAGGAGGACGAAGAGCCTGATACGACCGTGCATGCACCATTCTACCCGGGCAAGAAGATGGAGAATTGGTGGTTGGTCGTCGGCGATGAGAAGACCAAGAACTTGCTCGCTATCAAGCGGGTCACTATCGGCCGGAAGCTGGATCTGCGTCTGGAATACATTGTTCCAACGCCTGGCGAGCATGAGCTGACGTTGTACCTGATGAGTGACAGCTATGTAGGTGTGGATCAAGCTCCTACTTTCTCGGTCACAGCGGCGGAGGGTATGGATGAGGACGAGAGCGAGGATGAGGAGGAAGAAGAGTAGACAATTCCTCCCATGGTCTGAATTTGGAAGTTTTTGTATGATTGTCTGTAATTATATGTTCTAATGGGGAGGTACGATGATTTAGACATGTCATTTGTGATGAGTACTCCAATATCCTGTAAGCAGCGGTATGGTATCCCAATTAGGCCTCCCGGAGAAGAACAGGAGCAAGTCAAGTGCGGCAGTGGCCAGCCGCCCTGACGCCACCTCCGCTCTTCTTCCCCTCACGGTCCCCAACTCACAACTTAACAACTCACCTTAACTACCCTTTCATCCCTTTATCTTCACTCTTCATCCCTTGGCATTCTCTGCTTCTCTGATAATAACTATTCATTCTCCTTCATCCTGAAGTTCACTCTGGGGTGCATTGACTGCGCTACTCTTATCACCAGCTGGAGCTACAGCACCACCGCATTCGAGCTATCTATCTTATCTATCGGGCCCTTGCCGGTCGCAGTGTCATGACCATCCGATCCATGAAGTTCACTCCAGAGTATGTGATCGCTTGGTTTCAGCCTGTTGTGATCTTGCCTCCTTGTCAATGAAGCTTGCTACACTTAGATCCTTGCACTAATCCGCACCAGAGTTCTCCTGGGAGCTCCTCGGCGCTCTGGCCCTGTGCCGAATGCCTCAGGCACCCTTGCGGTGTACACCCAGACCACCTATTCGTTCGAATCCCACTCCAAGACCAACGAGATCCGAGTCTTGGATATCGAGAGCGGCCGATCGGCTTTGATCACAAACGACGCTGGTGCCAGCTGCCCTCAGTGGCTAGGTGATAGCAATCAGCTCGTCTGGCTGAAGGCCAAGGCGAACGGCAACACGAGCTTCATCATCGGCGATGCGCGCGAGGCAGACAAAACCTATACCGCGGGCACGGTTCCTGGCCCAGTCTCGGATCTCAAGGTCACAGTAGTCGAACAGGGAAGGATTGGCTTTGCGGTCACCGGCAAGGCCAACACGGACGGCACCTTGTACAACCCGCACGACGCGAAGAAGCCGACCAGCACCGGGCGCCTTTATACTTCGCTGTTCGTGAGACACTGGGACTCGTACGTTGAGCCCCAGAAGAATGCCATCTGGTATGGTCTGCTCCAGCAGGCGCCCCTGTCTCCGCCCACTCGACAAGCGGGCAAGTACGCTGTCTCAGGGCTCACCAACTTGATTCAAGTGTGTGGCTTGACGGGCGTGGAATCGCCGATTCCTCCGTTTGGGGGCACGGGCGACTTTGACATCAGTCCGGAGGCCATTGTGTTCGTGGCCAAGGATCCGAGCTTGAATCCCGCCACACACACGTCCTGCTCATGCTACTACTGTCCGATGTTCTCCTGGACAAGTGTGACTGCAATGGAGACTCGAGTGTGCGCTGTGAAGGGCCTCGAGGGAGCCATGTCTTCCCCAGTTCTGACTTCGGATGGTAGCTCCATCGCGCTCCTTGCGATGCGCGAGGACGGCTATGAGTCAGATAAGAGACGAATCCTCTACGTGCCCAACCCCTGGAGTGGTGAGATGATCGAGATCTTTGCATCGCCGGATGGAGAAGGCGCCTGGCCTCTGAGTCCATCGGGTTTGACTTTTGCACATGACGACAAGTCGCTAATAATCCAGGTCGAGGAGACCGGACGAGGAGTTCTTTACCAGCTACCCCTAGATAATGTCCGCCACTCCACTCCTGATGTGCTGAAAAAGCTGACACATTCGGGATTTGTGACGGAGGTGTACCCCGCAGCGGCCAACTCGAGTAACTTACTCATCGCTAGTAGCAGTCTTGTGGACAACAGCAAGTGGTCTATAATTGATCCCGAATCGCCCAAGGACGTCCGTGTTATATCCTCGATCGGACGCGACGGTGCTTCTTTCGGTCTCTCGCCCACGCAGGTGGATGAAATCTGGTACCGTGGCGCCAACGATACACCCGTACATGCGTGGGTGGTGAAGCCGTCCAACTTCAAGCCCGGGGAGAAGTATCCGCTGGCATATCTGATCCATGGAGGTCCCCAAAGCGCATGGTGCGAGCAATGGAGCACTCGATGGAACCCGGCTATCTTTGCCGAGCAGGGATATGTTGTCGTCACACCCAATCCTCGCGGCAGTACCAGCTACGGGCAGCGATTCACGGACGAGATTCGTAATGCCTGGGGCTCGCTACCCTACGTTGACCTTGAAAAGGGGTTTGACTACATTGCCGAGAACCTGGACTACGTTGATACTTCGCGAGCGGTGGCACTTGGCGCCTCTTATGGCGGGTACATGGTCAACTGGATCCAGGGTCACCCATTGGGCCGGCGGTTCAAGGCGCTCGTGACGCACGATGGAGTGTTCAGCATGAACTCTATGCTCGCCAGTGAAGAGCTCTACTTCCCGCTGCGGGATCTTAAGGGGCCGTTGTGGAAGGTGCCCGAGAACTGGGAGCGTTGGGATCCCTCTCGTCATACAGCCCACTGGCAGACACCGCACTTGATCATCCACAACGAGTTGGACTACCGGTTGACCATCGCGGAGGGGCTTGCTGCATTCAATGTTCTGCAACTGCAGGGGGTAGATAGCGCTTTCTTGACCTTTCCGGATGAG
Organism: Aspergillus brunneoviolaceus CBS 621.78; assembly: GCF_003184695.1. Lineage (NCBI taxonomy): Eukaryota > Fungi > Ascomycota > Eurotiomycetes > Eurotiales > Aspergillaceae > Aspergillus > Aspergillus brunneoviolaceus. The sequence continues at coordinate 98,086 of NW_020290836.1, forward strand.
AATCACTGGGTGCTCAACCCGGAGAACTCGCTCATGTGGCATTATACGGTTCTGAACTGGATCAACAAGTACACAGGTCTCCCGGCGGCCTCGAGCAAGTATGCCGAGTTCAGCGCGACGAAGGCCCCATCAATGGAGAAGCGGCTGGAGACTGTGTCATTGTGAGTTGGTGGGTTAATGAGAACTAGGATAATGATTTAGTCACACGTCAATACAGCGTTTATTGTTTTGTGGTTGATTCCATTGTTGTGGGGGTTGTCACAAAGGAATAATGAAGCAGCCCTAATTTGGAGGTGAGCCCGAGTGACCCCTGCGGGTGAGATAATGGACTCGACGCATAAAGGGATTGCCGTGCGTTGTTTGCTGTGAGACAGAGAGACTTAATATAGCCAGTAGTCTTGTTCCAGCGACGACAAAAGATCGAGTCGACGAAAGAACAATAGAGGGATAAAGACAGTGGTTTTGTATGTGCAGCTCGGCGTGGTGTTTCGGTTTCGAGTTATTATAGCATCTCAGTTGGCTGCGATGGGGGTGTGTTGAACCAACAAAGGAGGACGAGTTGTATAACCACTGCGCTGTCCTCTGTAGCAGGAGCATTAGATTTACGATTTGTTTTCTTCCTCCACGCCTGGTGCATATACAAGCAAGTTTGAGTGATTTTTGAAGATACACAAGTTGAAGAAGTTCAGAGTGATCGATAATCTACAAGCCAATGTCGACGAGAAAGACATTCGAGATGTCTCCGCGACGCAATGGAAACGGCCCTCCCACGCCGCGCATCATCATCGTCCCGGCTTCACCCCCCACTACCTCCTCTCCCACCACTGCCGATTCCGATGAGGAGGAACGCTTCTCGCCCATGTCCATTAGTCCGACGAGTCCGAGGACGACGTTGATTGCGCCCCCGCGACGATTCCGTCGTCTGCTTCCTGCGCCTGAACGGCCATGTCCACCACTACAGCCACAATCACAACAATCACAATCACAACCACAACCACAACCACAACAATCACCACAACCACTACAACCACAACAACCACTACAACAACAACACCCAGAACCAAGAACCACCCACCCCTTAAGCCCCGCCTTCCCCCTCTCGCGATCCTTCCAAATCCACACCTTCATCCCCTCCCCACCACCCTCACCACCCTCACCACCCTCATCACCCTCATCACCCTCATCACCCTCATCACCACCACCACCCCCAAGAAAATCACCAC
>NW_020290837.1:0-98283 GCF_003184695.1 Aspergillus brunneoviolaceus CBS 621.78
GTAGTTTCAGCTATAGTCCCTATACTATATGATTTATAAGACATACGCCAGCCTATTCGGCTAAACCATTCTACTAAGCTATGATTGTGTTTTATGTTGTTTTTAGACCCCCCAACCCCATATAACACTTCGAAAGGGGGCTTGTGACAACAGTATCACAGGTTGGGAAAAGTTTAAGACCAAATAGAAGAACAACAAGTTCAAAAAAGAAAAACATACAACAGAAGGGATTCGCTGGTGGTCACCCACCCAACTACTAACCTCCCGGCGTGTGGCTTGAGTACGGCTGAGCGGACGGGAAGCCCTATTTTCCACACCCTGTGGTCGTATGTGGTGTTTTCTTCCTTGCTAAAGTATATAATAACCCAAAAAGAGTGCAAGAGAGAACTGCGCGGCAGCCAGCAGTTAGCACTCTGGGAGCCCGGAAAATAGATCCGAGATTCGCGATCTTGTGGGTGAGGAGTTGAAACCACTACTAACCTTAAATGAGCTTCGCCCGGTCGACCGTACAGAGCGGATCGCCATTTTAGATGAGCCTTTTTTTTCCATCAAAAAAAAAAAAAAAAAAAAGGACCTATGTGATAGTTGTCAGGCACCTGACGATTCTCGAGGATTGAGCGGATGGAGCATCTTTCTCTTCTCTCTTCTATCATTTTTCCCTCTCAGGATATATGCCCTTTCGATTCGTCTATACGGTGCCACCTATCAACACACTCGGTGTTATCAACTGCAGGGGTTTGCACAAATTCTATCTTGTGAAAAAGTAACAGCAACTCGGACATTGCATCGTTGCATGTATTACAGCGCAGGTCATAAATGGAATATATTATATCATACAGGGAATTACTTTTGCTCGTCAAGGGAGGAGGGGTTATTTCTACCATTCACAATGCAGCACCTCGTTCGCGGACTGCCAGCCTTCCGCGCACGTGGTTCCCACTGCCAGGTCGGTATAGCAGGTCGCATCCCGGAACCCATCACACACAAAGGTGCCCACTTGCGCCTCGTTGGAACCGGACGATTGGCTTGCCGGCAGATCCGTACCCTTGTAGGTGCAGGTGGACCCGAAAGCCTTGAAGCCGCCCGTCCCGTCGCGCATCCCCTGGAAGGCGCCGTCCGTCATGACGAAATTCGGGGTCTGGACCTCCGGGCACATGTCCGGACTCGGGCCGTGCTCGTAGTACTGGTACAAGTCCCATTCCCCGGCGCCCGTGTGCGCGTCGTGGTAGTAGCTGATGAGGACGCGCCCGGCATCGGCACCGTTGCTGGGGGCGCTGCCGGACGCGGTCCCCGTCCCCGTGGCTGTGGCTGTGGCCGTGGCCTCAGGCCCGCTGATCACCTCCAAGGGGCCAAACATCGAGGAGAGCTCGGCTTCCTATGACATGGCAATGCGGATGTCCTCGTCGGGCTGCGGCGTGATCTCCGGCCATTGCTCCATGGTCACCGCGAACCCTGGGGCGGGTGTGTCGGTGGTCGTCGTCGAGGTCGCTGTGACGGAGCACCCGGTCGTCGTCGAGCAGTCCCAGTCGCAATCGGACCCGGCCACGCAGACGGTCGAGCAGATCTTCGCCGTTTCGGTGCTGCAGTCCTCGTCGTCGGAGCTGTCAGAGCCACTGCCTCCACCACCACCGCCGCCACTACTGCCGCCACCGCCGTTGACAGCGTTGCTCCAGTCCGGCGCACACCCCAGGCAGGGCCCATTGCAGAACGCAGCACACTTGTGACCAGCGCCCTTGCTACCTTTGCTTGTGGTGGGCTTGGCTTTTCCGGACGACCAGATTGTGGGTACGGTGTTGAGAACGGGATCCTTTGTAGGCTGAGACCATGGATACGGGGGTGGTGTGAGGGTGGTGGTGGTACTGGTTGGAGTCGGGCCATAAGGTGGTAGGACTTGCACCACGAGAGGAAGGTCGAGACTAGTCGTCATGGTTATAGTTGTAGTCGTTACACTGGCATTGACATAAAGCCCCCACATAGGAATAAAACCAGTAATGACTGGAAGTGAAAGTCAGCTGAGAGAGCATGAGGGGTAAAGGACGGTGGGTTACATACTAGGTGGCAGAGCAACGGTGATGTTGGTCGTAGTAGTCTCGTATCCATAGTGAGTTGTGACCTGGCCATCTCCGCCGGTTGAGGTATTGCTTATCACGTAGCTTCGTGGGACCTTGGTTGTCCAGGGAGGAAGATGGATGGTTGTTGGCTCATCGAGAGGCAGGGGTGGGAAAATCAACGAGCAGGGAGGATAACACTGAACCACTGGCGAAGGATCATGCCAGATTGATGGTGCAAGATAGACATCGCCATCTCCGGACCCTGAAGCAGACCCCGAGCCAGACCCTGATTCGCCGGAGCTCTCCGTTTTTGGCGCACACGCGCCTTCGGGACAGTATCCTCGCTGACAGGTATACTCGCATAGAGGACCGTAGATGGCAGGATCCTGACCAGGGGCTGCCTCGCCCACCACGTCGGTGGTGGGATTCATGACGTTGACTGCTCCCTGGCCTGTGCAGGTACAGGCGTTCATTGGGCAAAAGCCATGGGTGCAGCTGAAGTCACAAAGGCCTGCCAAGTTACCTTCACCCGTGCCTGCCGTGCATGCTGGAGGAAGAAATGGAGAAACCGAGGGTGTGGTCAAGGGAACTTGCTCAGTTCCGCAGGCCGTCGGCGGGCAGAAGCCAAGATTGCAGTCGAAGTTGCACAGTCCACTATAGCTAGCATCTTCTCCTGCGATAGGATATCCTACGACACCTGTAGAGTTGGGCTTCTCGTGGCCAAGTCCCATTTGTGTACACGTACAGGCGCCGAGGGGACAATAGGCGTACGTGCAAGAGAATTCACAAAGACCAGCAAAGTTGTTGGCCCCCGTCCCATTCATACAGCTCTGCTCAGAAAGAAGCAGCTTTGGCCTAGCAGACACTGTAGTCCCTGCTGTAGCACTGCCGACCCAGGCATTCCAATTTTGAATTCCATTGGGGCAGCTTGCTGAGATCTCCTTTCCTTCGATGGTAGCAATCACTTTGTTGTCACGAAGCAACGATACGGTTACTGGTCCCGTACGGCCGTCAAAGGCGACACTGCCATGGTAAACCCCGACATCGTCATCAGGAACCGAGGACCATCCAACTGTCTGAGATGACCCTCCGATTGTTACTACAGCCCCGGAGAACGAGCCAAGCACTGCAGAGAAGAAGATACGATCCTGAACCATCTCCGCAGGTGGGAACTCAATTTGGAGTTGGGATGCAGTATTGCCGCTAGTGCCCCCGCTGGCACACGCAGCAGCAGGAGATAGTCGATACCAAGCCACGATGCTTTCTTCTGTAACCTCAGCAGTCTTTGTCTTGTACATATCGATCCAGAAGGGCAAGGTGGCTCGCCAGCCGTCATGAGGCATATCAGTCACATAGTTGAACGGTGCCTTTCCAATATCAAATGCTTCCATAGCCTTGTCGTAGAGCGGTCCAATATAGTGGGACTCGCCATAGTCATTCCAGGAGATAATCTCCACAAACTCCGGCTGGACGTAGAGTACCTCTTGCCAGCGATCATGCCACAAGTGGTCTCCGCGCCAGATCCAGTTCTTTTTGTACCCAGGAAGATTGGTAAAGAACCAAGGAGAAACGGGCATCATATAAGGCAATCCAGCCAAGTATTGAAGATAGGACGCATCGATATAGGTGTTCATATCCTCAGAGCCCCAGGGCCAACCGGCCCAGCTGAAAAGCCCATCCACTACTCCAGTTTCTACTGCAGGCTTGGCTCCGAGGGATGACCAACTTGGAATAAAAAAGCATCCAGTAGCGGCCTTGATCGAAGGCCAGTCATCTGCTCGACCTGGTCCTTCAAAAGTGGAGACAAATGCCTGTCCATCGTGAAAGAAATAAGAAGAATGAGCGCTGTACTGAGTTATCAGGTTGATAACATCGGTCTTTGGCCAGTCACCGTTTCCAGCGTAATCAAAGGAGAAGAAAAGCTTGAAGCCAACCGAGTCAGCCGCTGCAAATGCAGCAGGAAGAGCCTTGATATTCGTCGGATCATTGTACGCCATGTTCAAGGCGAAGGCATCAATGTGGGCATCTTGTGCCAGCTTCATATCATTCTTCCAGTCATCGGACGTGTAGTTGGCTGAGTTCGTGACCTGAACCCACTGTCAGGAGATGCACAATAACTAGGGTGATTGAGATATGTACCATAAAATGCGCGAAGACAGCGGCCGCCTGCACGCGGCAGGCAAGAAAGAGAAGCGCGATCCAAGCCAGGATAGAGTCCATGGCTGGCTATGGGGTGATGGCAGGAGTATGTCTGGGAAGGTATAACTATCCATGGTACCATGTCTCCTAATATAGGAATAGAAGACCCCCTGTCAAAGGTCCGCTGGCTGACCGATTTCCTGCGCTTGGGCCGAAGTCCGTTTCGATAATCAACATCGGTTTAGCTTCGAATTTCGGTGATGATTCTCCACCCGAGAGGCATATTACTTACTCAGTGCTCCTCTGTGGTATTACTCCATCGCGAGGATTTCTTAGTGCTTTGAGACCAATTCGTGGAATGAGGTCAATACTCAAGTGGGTCAACTAGTTCGCAACTAGCGGCGAACTTCCGGCTGTTGTTCCTAAGCGCAGCATTTCGCAAGTGCTTGGCATTCAACGGAGATAGCATCGCTTCCTCTACATGGATTTCAGAGAGAATCTCTCATCACGCTAACGAAACCAATTACCCTTGGTGAAATGACTCTGAAAAGACATTGACGTTGCCTAGCACAGCGGGTGCTTAGTGCCGGATACCGATTGTGATTGTTCAAGCACAACATGAGTTGTATTGACCTCCCAAAAACTCGTGTGTTTTGTTGTTGTATACTCTACATTGATTTGCCTTGACGACACATGAAAAGTAAAGCTTCCTGGAAATTGTTTGCGACCATATACATTGATAAGCACAGGTCATGATGCAATCTTTGCCCTCGAAATTCCCACAATACAATAATTTCCACCGCAACGTCTCAATGGTGATGTTCGTGTCTATGGCGAAAGATTTCACGCCTCGCACGGGGCTAGAGAGAGGGGCAAGGTTTACCATTAGCCATGATTGCAAGTGGAGACAATTTAATAGGGGAAAAGCGTACCAAGGTAGCACTCTCTGAAGGGATCTGATTTTTGCTCGCAGCAGCGGAGGAGGATGCAGTGGGAGATGCAGTGGGAGATGGAGGTAACCGAGACTCGGGGTTCGGCTCGCATCCGCCAAATGTGAAGCCAATGTTGTCCGAAAGGCTCAGTGCTTTGGTGCGGTGCAAGTCACACTGGCCTGATTGGTCAACATAAAGCCAGGCTTGGCATGCCTTGACATTTCGGCACCAGTTCTGGCATTCAGTGGCGGTGGCGATCTCGAAGCTGAAGGTGACGGGCGCGCTGTTGAAGTAGGCGACTGTCTCGTTGTACACTGAGTTCTGACAGCCAGCCAAAGCTTCCACATTCGAGAATGCCAGAGCAGCCATGAGCATGAATGAGCGGATAGGAGTCATCTTGTTGAGAAGTTCACTGAGCGAGGATAGAGATTGTGAAGCCGGATCAATTAGGGATGAAGTGGAGAGTATATGAAAATCTTTCCAAGTAGTGCTCCGGAGGGCCTTTGGAAGTCGTCTTTTCTTGGCGCGCTGTCGGAGCCGAAGACAGAGTCATTCTACTAACTATATAAACACAGACGCTACGGATTAAGCTAGTCATGTACATAGCAGGCCAAGGGGGTCTGTATAGAGCCTTTTCTACTGTTAATAATAGTAGTATTTAGTTATAAAAAATAATTATTGGTTATCATATAGTTATAATACAGTTATAATACAGTTATAGTACAGTTAGAATACAGTTGTAGTAGTAAAAAATAGTTTTAAAATAATAAATATTATTATATAATAGAAAGAGTATATTACAGAACTGTATATAACTGGTATTAAAAATAGATTATTTAATAATTAATTTTAATACTAATAGTTATTTTAAATATTATATAAGTTTCTTATAATTTATTTTTATATTAGATTAGTTATCTTTCTATTCTTTAACAGTAGTCTAAGAAGTAATAACAGTACTATTAAGATTTTTAAATATATAAAATATTATTTTATAATATAAAAATAATAGAAATCTTTATAATACTTTATATAAAGTTAATATTCTATATATACTATATTAAAACTATTAAGATTAGAAAAGTACAAGCAGACTTCTATAAAAAATCTAATATAAATATTTTTTTAATATTAGAATCAGGGCTTATTAGAGCCTATTTACTTAAATATTTAAAGTAAAAAAATACTAATAAAAAATCTTTTTAAATCGCTTGTAAAGACTTTATAAAAAAAAATATAAAATATTAATAACTAAGATAGTATATAACTCCACAAGAAAGATAGAATAGAGTAGAATAATATTAAATAAATAATCGACTATAAAGTAGATAGAAACTAATAAATATTAGTAAGTATAATATAAAGAATATAAAAAATTATAAACTAACTGTTTAGAAATTCTAATATAACTCTAAAAAGATAGTATTATATTATTATACTGGATTAGAATATCCTAAGAGTATTCTGTTAAGTATACTAGTAAAAATATCTTAAGAATTTAATTTATTAAACAGACTTTTAATCTTTTAAAATTAAATTATTTAGACAGAATATATTTCTTAATTATAAAATTATATTTATTTAGTAGAATATAGTAATTTAAAAGTTATAGATATAGCTGGCAGAGCTTTAAAATTAATTAAATTTAAATAAAAAAATTATAATTTTAAATATTATTAAATCTAAGTCGCAGAAACTGTCGAATCCGATTTATTCGAAAAAAATAGATTATAAGATTATATAGCAAGGCCTAATCTATTTAGGTTTTATAGATTCTAAAAATAAAAATAAAAGTAATTAGAGTTAAGATTCTAGATAATAAAAAAGTTATTTTATATTTATCTATATTTTTGTTCTCTGCTTAGTATATTATAGTTTATTAATAGCCTATACTAGAGTGGCTAACGGCCAGGTCAGGTCAGGTTAATTGGAATTTTTATACCTGACCGCCAGGTTATAGCCAGGTTAAGGAAATTTTTATACCTAACCGCGGTATAGCTAAAAAAGAGACGGTTAACCATCTTAACTATTCTTGGCGCTAAGATCTGTTTGCTATATTTATTTAGATTCTAGCACAGTTAAGATATATCTAGATTAAGCGGTTATTAACCTGATCATCTTAACTATTATTTAAAAATATATAGAAACAAGCTTTTAAAATCAAAAAAAAATAACTAAGAAAAGTATTAGTATCTTCTTTATCTCTATCTTAAAAAATTAATCAGAGATTTCTGATGGTGTTAATAAAATTCAGCTTTTTATAAAATTATAGTTTTTACAGCAAGAAATATATATAAAGATATATAATTACAGCTTGGTTTAAACTGTATATCTTAATTATAATATATAATATCAGAAAAACTGTATATTTACTAATAATCGGACTACTAAAAATAAATATATTATTTTTATTCTATTATTCTTCTTCTTACTTCAGCTTAAATAGTTTATTATATTTTTATTTTTATCTAAAAAAGCTAAATTGTCTGTATAATAAATTAAACTTAAAGAAAAACCTGTGTAATATTATTTATATAGTTTTTTTCGGTAACCGTACTTTTTAATAACTATCTTATTAAATATTAGATACTATAAGAGCAGTCTACTATTTTTATTTTTTTAATTTAGTTAATTTTTTTTATCTTTTTTATTTAGTTAATTTTTTTGACCTGTTTAATCTTTTTAATTTTAAGTACTTTAAAGACCTGCTATTAACTATACTAATTTTACTTTATTTATTTAGTTTAACTGACTTTTCTGTATAATAATAATATATATTCCGAAGCCTTCCCGTACTTTTTTTTTTTTTTCTTTCTTTTTTTATGTTTAAAATTCTTATATTTTAGCACTAAATAGATTAGTTTTTAATTATTTGAACAGCTTTTATAGATACTGTATTTTTTATAGAGGGCTTTATATAAGTCTTTTTTAGATTTTTTTTATAAATATTAGAGTGATTTAATCAACCTGACTAATCTAACCGATTAAAATAAATAAGATGCGGCAGGCGCCTTAGCTGTATTTAAAATATAATAAATTATATTTATATAAAAGTATATTTTAAAGCAAAATAAACTATTTTTATAAAATTTTCTACTTTTTTCTTTTTATATCTATTATTTGCAGAGTAGTCTTAGAATTATAAGTTAATTATAGTTATCTAGTTTATTTTTAAAAGATATTATCGAGCTCTCTTTTTCTATTTTTTAGATATTTATAAACTATAATAATACTTAAACTAAAATAAACTTTTTAAATTAGATCTTTTTTTTTTCTTAAATCTCCAGATTACGCGCGTTGCAAAGAATCGGAAGATTATTTTATATTTAACTTACAAAAAAAAGTATTCTATTTTTCAGAATTAGTAGTAGAAGATAATCTTTTTTAAAGCCCGTATGCAAGCTCGAAAACCGCTATTTTATTTTAGTCGAAAGAAGATATTAACAATATAAAACAGCTTTTAAAAAGATATATTATTTTCTAATAGAATTTCTTATATCTACTGTATTGCCTGTCTTTATATTCTGCAACACCCGGGAATTAAAAAAAAAAAGGGGGGGGGGGGGGGGGGGGGGGGGGGATGCAGATACTGTACATGCACAATCTTTGCATGGTATTAGGGGTGGGGATAGTTTGGTTGGATTCCGGAGGGTTAGAGGGGGAGGAGTGAGATTGTGACGGTGGATGAAGGTTTGATAGGGCTGGAAAGGGAGGAGGTGGCAAGTCTCGGTCTCTACTTGAGGCATTTTTCACTTGACTTGTCTCGGATGATCGTGTGAAGAATGTAGGTAGTGCTGGTTCACAATCATGTGTCGAGTGACTATGTCGACGGTGGCGCTATAGCGTTCCAAAATTGTCCACTGGTTTCGATTCTCTATGATACCAGCTGCGCTGGCTCCCAGGATTGCAATGTCAACTACCTTACTTTCAAGTACGATGACTCGCAAAGCAGTCCCAAGGACTTGAATTGAAATCCATTCCAGCCGTAACCGGTTGCCGGAGAATGGCTGCATCTCTGACGCAGAAAGCAGGTTTTCTTGCCACCATTGTTGCTGATAGCCCAACTCGTGCAATACTTACCTGTGCTTCGTGAATTTGCTGCCCTCTCTGTCTGTGGGATTATTACACCTTCTCGCATCCGAGACATACTATTACCATCTTCTGCCTCCTTCGTATCAACGCATCCAAAATGTACGCAGCGCTGAAGAAAAGCAGCAAGGACAGCACCTCCTCCGACCACTTGCCGCTACCAGACTACCATGACGAGCATTGCTCTAAGACCCAACGTCTTCTGGAAGAAGAGGAAGAGGCCTGCTACATCGACCGGCCTCCCCGGCGACCGTTCTCCTTCTTCCGATGGCAGAGCCTCTGCTTCCACTTCCTGCTTGCCTCGCTCTACGGCGCGGCTTTCTTGATCGCGACGTCCAAATCAAGGGAGTGGCCAGTGTCTAAACCAGCGCATTTGATTGATTGTAAGCTTCCCAAACCCTCACCCCAAGATAATCAACATGTGAAGAACGGATAGGCTAATGTCAGATAAGCCCCCCTCCACGAAGCCATCCACATGGAACGCAAGACCGTCTACGCGGCGATCGACAGCAAGAACCCGTTCAAGGGCGCCCCCTCTGAGGAACTGGACCACGCATGGCACCAACTCTTCGTCAACTCCAATATCCGGGTCACCGCCGAGGATCTGGCCCGGATCAATCGCACCTCGGTGCCGATCAATGATGAGAAGGGGGGGTATTATGCTATCCCGGGTAGGTAGTCATCGATTTTGTTTCTGTTCCGTCGTATGAAGTATGCACAGTATGTGGCTTGAAGGCTGACACGATAGCAGACGTATACCACCAACTTCACTGCCTGGTAAGATAGTCTGCCCTGATGGGCTGGGTTTGGGGATGGGGACTGACAGCCAGTGTGCAGAAATTCCTGCGGCAGGTGGTCTATCAGAACTATTATCATATAGGGAAACCGACGACTCCGGTTCATATCGGTATGTCCCCACTCCTAAAAGCAAGAAAGGCTAGCTTCGGATGTTGTTGTTGATGTTGTCGGGCCATGGAATAGAGCACTGCGTCGACAACCTCCGCCAGAACATCATGTGCAAAGCCGACGTGGCCCTGCTCACCTTCACCTGGGATCCGAACGACCGCGCCCCGAAGCCCAACTTTGTGGTCGATCATGAGTGCGCGAACTGGGATATGGTGGACAATTGGGCTAAGGAGCATGCGTTTGATATCTTTGATGAGACGACGCTGGTGCATCCGACTTTAGGTGAGTTATCACCAAATCTTGGAGGGGGTTTTGGGGGGTAATGTCCAGGGTAAGCTGACTTTAGGCGACTAGGTCCCTCGTTTCCGGAGAAAGAGTACAAGGCTACCGGGAAGATTCCGGGGCATCCGGATTTTCATCCGAATGAGTATCATGGCGGGGAGATGCATCATCATCATGATGGTGCTTAGGGGGGTTGATGGGGGTTGAGGAGGGGAGGGGGGTTGCTGGGATGTCACATGTCGGGCTTTGTATGCCTTCATGATGAATGATTCTTGTGAACCTTGTTGAGTAAGGCATGGGTATACAGAGGATGCTCTATAGTAGATAATGCAGGCTGTCAATCATATTCCCTAAGTCATCCAAAGGAAGCTGATTCATGGGCATGGAAGTATGCGCGACTATGAACATTCACTCCTGCTCTCATATTTCAAAGCCCTAAATGCAGATCCATTCACCCTGGATATCGATGAGAATATCTACCAAGTATTGAGTACTGGTGAATCATCATGTCCTTATTCCTTGCTAGCCATAACCCATTATTGAATACAATAGACTAATTGAATAATGCAGCGGTCGCTGACTGACGAGGTGCTTAAAAACCTCCTTCTTTCTCTTCTTCCTTTTTCTTCCTTCCTCCACACTCTTCAACTCTCACCATCCATCTTCATCTTCGTCTTCCATCTTCGTCTTCCATTTTCGTCTTCCGTCTTCGTTCTCCATCTGCATCTTCGTCTGCATCTTCATTCACTTCTAACCTTCCACCGTCCACCTTCCACCTTCCACCTTCCACCTCCAACTCACCATTTCCATCCTCCATATCTGTGTCTATCTGTGTCTGTCTCCCTATACAACCTCCATCTCTATCTTCATAGCCCACTCTTTCTACTTCGCCACTCTACCACATGACTGTGTCCACGGTGATCTCCTCATCATATGATCTGCATCCGAGAAACCAAGCATCAATCAACTCCTGGCTTATATTGCTAAGATACCATTTTTCCCTTCCCCTATCCTTCCTACCAACCAATGTCGACAACTTACATAATGCAACTCCGCAACCTATCCTCTCATGGCTACACATCACTGATTCCTTAACTGCTGTCCACGCCGTCTTGTCTACCATCTATTGCCTGTTTACAGGAGCAGTGGACATCTAAGATGTTGTCAGAAAGATTCTATCTATGGGACCCGTCCTAGGGCTGCTCAGTTTCTGTTTCTTCTTCTTCACTTTAATGGAAGACCGTTCCGGCTGGTGTGCAATGAAAGCAGTTATCGGCCCCTGGAAACGTGCCATGGACCGCTCTCATGTATATGGGCAGTTCATCTCGTCCATCACCCTTCATGTTCGTTGACGAGACAGCCTAGTAACCTGAGAACCACCTCAAACTGTGCTGTGAACAGGATGCTTATCATGGGTTCGTGGGGTCTTCCGAAACGGACGCTATCATCTCAGTTGCGAGTTATCGTCACCGGCGGCCATGCTACCGGCAGCAAACTGCACCAAACCCATGAGATTCGTGCAGTTGAAAAAGAGGCCAAAGCAAGGAGGACAGCTAGGGTGATGAGCGATGCTCCTTGCCCTGAAGACAAACAACTGATTGGTGCTGTGGAGATGCTGGGCACCGGAATCAATCTCACCCGAGCGAAAGATATGATTATGGTAGACCCCTGCTTCATACCGGCATACGAAAACCAGGCAAAGAAGTGCATCAATCGGTGGGGCCAAAAGACACCCATGACGTTTACCGGCTAGCATACATCAGCTTGTCACGAGCTCGTCAGCTGCGAAGCTCATGTTCATTTATTGATCCTTTGTTCTCCCGATTGAGGTGCCAAAAAAAGGCAACTCATAAGTCGTCAGAGAGCTCAACTAAGTACAACACCACCCATGTACGGAAACTACCAGTATGCGGCCATTTACGAGCACTTTCTGATGATCCGGGGTTATCCCGGTCGGCACAAAGAAGTCAATTCATATAGTCTTAATGCCTCTCGTCTATCCGAGGAAGATGCTAAGAATCTGCATACACAGGTATGTCTGCTAATTTCATGCACTGACTTCCAAGAACAACGAATAAGATGCAATATGGCAAGGGAAATTCGAGCCGCTTGTATCTCGCAGATTCAAGGTTCCCTTCTAGAAGGTGAACACTGTCAACGCCAGACTTGGGCTTACTGAATGAAAATTTGTTCATTTACTTCCAATACACTCAAGGGCCTCTATGACTATGCCGGACTTTCAATTTGTGGAATCAACCAATGAGGTCGAGAGGAGATTCTTCATCAACTCGGGCTAAGCACGACCAGAATCGACTCTGCCATCAGCGGGTAGGAAATGTCCCACGCACTGCATTTATTGCGAAGTACTGAACTGTCATGTGAAGCATCGGAAAGAAGAGTGTTCAAAGGCTATCTCAAGGGCTAAGATGGCTTAGAGATGCTTACAACTGGCGAGTACTGTGGTCTTACTAAAACTGGGTCCAGGCTATGATCTCTAGATTACCAACTACCTTAAACCCCAAGCAGGAGGCTACTTTTCCTAGCAAGCTCAGCATCATATCAGCCCTTACTGCGACTGCTCGCAATAGGTCGACTAAGAAATCAGTCGATTCCACCGAAATAGAATGCCCGCATCGTCTACTGATTTATATCACGGGGACTCGCAGGATGAGTCTACTTGCGTGATCACCGGGTTCAGGAAGCCCATCGAAGTGGCTCATATATACCCTGCACGCGTTGGTCGAAAAGGTCAAAAAGACCACAGCCAATTCTGGGAAGCCCTGGCCCTCTTCTAGAAATCAGACAAGATCGAATCATGGAAACAGAACAGACAGGTCACATTAAGCAAGAAATTGCATGTATGCTGGGGCGCCGGCGGTTTCATCTTGGTGCCAGACCCAAGCGGTCCATCCCGCGACAAAAAGACTCTTGAGGGGTAGTTTGTTTTCGACTACTGCCATCTAACATCTACTGATAGATTTAAGTGGCATCACAGGTTCATTAGATGCAATCAATGGTTCCAGGGATCTGGGCGGTTGAAGGGCAAAGAGAAGATAGCTTCCAAGGCGCACGGATGCATTGCGGTTCCGATTCGTGACTTCAAGGATTCGGCAACCAAGGTTGTCCAGCCCGGTAAAATATCCCACAAGGCCATTGTTGGCCATGAGAGGGCCATTTGAAAGAATCGTCATGGGCATTTGAAACCACTTGAGAGCATGATGCTTAGAGTCTTTGGTCGATCCTCATACCGTTGATCCATCCCTGTTCACCAATGAACAAATCCTAATTCAGAATTCCGTGGCACGTCAAGGAGCGCACCAAATTGAGAGTTGACTTGCGGGCTTCCCAGAAGGAGAATCGGGAGCTTACTGTGGAGAGCAGTCAGTCATCGATGCGAAGAAGCATGCAAAATGCGTCTGCTCAGCAACCTAAAGTCATCGACATGCATGAACCAGCTTGAGCAGGCTTATTGGATTTGTGTGTGTTAGCAAGGAATTTCAAGCTCCTCGGTTCTGATATATTCAAGTGCACTGATCAGCAGCTGCAAAAGGCGGCTACCCGATGGATAGAAAAGCAAATGCCGAGATTCGACCGAAAAGCTTCGAAATAATGCAGCAACTGTTATCGATGGGAGCAAGCATGCTTGGGAGGCACAGTTCTCTCTGGTATAATCCCAGAAGAAATATTGGTCAGATGATCTCAGAATTCAGTGGACCCAAGGTCGAGCCAGTTGGGGGTGTGAAACCTTACATTGTCCGATGGAACGGAACGGATCTTTCGGAGATGTTCGATTTCTCGGATCAGAAATCGAGCTATACGAGCTATTCCTGGCATTGACCCCGACTACAACGACTTCGACATCACCCGAGGCACATCATTGATTCGTTTCATCAATATCGAAGACATAATCTCCGCCGACAGGCTACCCAAGAACTATCCCCCTTCCGAAGAGCCCCCAGTGTTCATAGAGCCCAAGCTTCCCCGTTTCCTGGTAGGATGGATGCAAGGAAAAACTCACTACTATCGACACACCATGGTATACGACAACTCAGTTGTTCACATCTACGCGCAAGGACAGATTAAGTCGAACCTCCACCGTATTGTCAATACCGGCGGCACAAACATTTCCAATGGCGAACTAGACGAGTTCATACGCGACCCGAGCAGAGAGTCAATGGGCTCGTCGCTGCTTTTCTTATCTGGTCGCAAAATCAGCGGTTGTTCGGATCATCGAGCTATTCAACGTACCATCGGTGCTTGAGGAAATCAGCTGTTTACATCGTGAAAATAGCCTCGAATAGTGGCTATTATGAAGGGAGACGACAGTACGCTGCGCTATCACATAGTAGCAAAAGGAAACGGACACCGCGCGATCAACTTCACCAAACTATCGACTCTTGCCTGACGAGATCATATCAGTTGTCATATTCCCAGCTTGTTCTTATACTTGTTATCTAATTCTTCTCTTCGGTGATCGTGATTCATAACCCTATCAACAGCTTGAGTTCGGTGGAAATTTCGGCCTTTTCTTCGGGGCGCTGAATGCTACTCTGAAATGCAAGTCACATCGTCTGTTATCAGGGAAGTCTAATTCCAGGTACCTTCGGGTTATGCTATCACCGAATCGCTACTCTCCCGGATTTGGGTATATTATTCCTACTGCCAGCCAATAGTGTCACAGGATGCCCCTGGAAAGGAGGCCTTTGCAGCTAGTGATCAGGTTGCTAAGTCTGCTATCGAAAGCCATCTCACCGAACCCGGCCCAGGTTCAGTGATTGACCTAGGCCAGTGGATCATAACACCAAATCAGTATCGGGATAAAGTCTGCAAGCTTACTTGTCAGGTGGACTGTGGAGTTTGCGATCTGACTTTGGAGTCTTACACTCTCTTCTATGACCCTGAAGGATCATCAGGCCGAGAGGCAAATTTTTGTGCTTTTAAGCTTATTCGATGTTTCGACAGTTGCTGCCATATGAATGAGCCCCTACCATTTTGGACCGTTCTGTTTGCACTTTTGGCTAAGGGCGTTTATGAACCGCCACAAGGGGCATCGAAGGAATACCAATCAGAATGCATTGGATGAGGCTGATATTAAGACACTGCAACATGGCTCTGAGCCTTTCGGGTGGAGTTCCCCGAGGAGTGTCATACTAACTCATGACGCAATATCGCCGCTTACCCAAGAGTCCCGGGCGTTCTACCGTGTTCAGACCGCGGTGTATATGGCAATCGATGAAGATTTGATGGTCGATTAGGGTCACTGATAAACAGAACAGTTCAGGGTGGCGCTGGCCTTGGCCGGCCTGGTTTACCACTTGCTACGCGCGATCGACGCGCTGTTGAAAATCGGAAGAAATATCGGATTAATCCTTGTCCACGCGTGACATACCATGGGTTTGTTATGTGGCATCGAGACTTTTGAGATCATGGTTGAGACATCAGTCGTCACACGGTTTCATCGCTGGAACGCTCATGGATGGCCTCTAAAATGTGCAACCAAACAATGCCCATGCAGAGAAAGGTCCAAAAATCGCGCCGCGTGTGACACACATCTAAAATCCCATGAGGCTTTCGTCAGCTCTCAACTCATTTTTTTGAGAGGATAGGCAGTTTAGCAACACCCTGCCTCTAGTAACGTCTCCGACGAGATTGAATTTCTCTCCCTCTGAACTTTTGCGGTGAGTGTTCGAGGAAGGAAATTCTAGAATGTCTTACCAGAGAAGAACCAGTGGCCTGCCAGACAGAGCAGGGCGGGCGTCGGACTGGGAGCAGCCTGAGATGGGGGACTCGAATAGTTCTGGCTCCGGTGGAAGGAGACTACTTTGGCAAATGCAGCTCGAACTTCTGTGGATCACTGTCTGTGTCCATCTCCGGGGTCGGGGCATGGATCATATGCAACCCTCACCCCATCCTCGTCCATCTCCGCACCTGCACTTCGCGAGATGGTGAGGGTTGCCGCAAATATACAAAAACTGGCGTGTGCGTGCATAGGCACCACTCTTGAGCGTGTGAGAGCGGTTCCTCCCCGCCACCGCCGCCACCGCGAACCCGGCCGCTGCCGCCGCGTCTGCCCCCTGCGGGTCCCCGGGAGCCTCCATGCTCCCAGGAACTCCCCCGCCCCCAGGGGGCACACCCAGGGCTATTCTTTGGAACCAGCCGGCTCCCCGCGAGCGGGCTAACGACGAAGAGTGGGAGGCCTCACTCTTCGTTGGATTGCCTCCCGCGGCCTGGTTCGCAGGTCGTTTTGGAGGCAACACCCGCCGTGGTACCCGGCCTCCCCCCACCGGAAAGGTTCGCAGCCCCTGTCGAGTCGCGAGCGGGCCTGGATCAGCGAACCCATTGTGCGGTCTGTGCCGTACATTGGGTGGTCGGATCCCAGGCAGCTGGCTGTCCGGGCTCAGCTCCGCGAGGGCATCCTCGTGTCCTGGGTGGACTATAACCTCTTCAACTACTTACAGCTTAAACAACATCAAGGAGTTTGAGCGGATGGTCCGCCTCTAGACGAGCAACAACGGGGATTTTGGTCAGACTTGATCTGCAAGGACTATGCTTCCGTTGGTCGAGTCTAACAGTGGGGGCTTATAGATCGGCGCAACGGGCTTGGATATCTTGACACGGCTTCCCCGTGCCGGGCCCTAAAGTTGATTCTAGTCAAGCAGACCAACGCCCAGAGGACAAGACCAATATCGATGCGCATTACCATTACTTCTGCATCGAGAGAGAGGAAAACTGTCCTGCAAAATGAATGGACAAGTCGACTGCAAACGCAATCGATCTGAAGAAAGCGCGGTAGGAGGCACGCAGCGCTGGCCGGGTGGGGGTGGTGTAGTGCTTGAAGCACATGAAATTGTCGTCGCCGGCATTCCTGATACCGACGAGGAGCAGTATATGCTAGCAGGGATACCCTGCTCGCCAATTGCTCCGACAGCCTGCCGACAGTCGATCCGTACAGCACCATCGCCAACCAGAGTGTTGCCCCGGCTGAACTTCTTGCGAGATGGAAATTCCACGACCCGCAGACCGCTGCGGTCTACATCTTGTCCAGTCTGAATGGGCCGATCGGAATCGTGCAAGAACTGCCCGGCACAGGGAAAACCTTTTGGATTGTCCGCTGTCTTCTTCTATTCCTCCGCAATCCCAGACGGGATGGCAAGCCGTACCAGCTGCTCATCGTGTCCACCTGCAACGATGTTGGAAGGATATTGCTTTCTGGATAAATGGTAGGGTCGCTAAGCGGGTCAATGACAACGCCAGTTCACGCCCACAGCTGGTCAATAAGTACCATACGATCAGCACCGAAAACAACCTCTGCTGGATACCCGCCTCAGAAATACGCCCAAACGTGAGTCATTTGTTCACTATAGAGAAGTAAGACAACTCCTATGCTCATGACGCGCTGATCGACAAAATAAGTCATATCGCTAGTGGATTGCTGCAGCTTCATCTGCGAAGCAACCTTTGGGAAGCTCATGCATGAGTGACTGGCTGCTCCTATGGATTACGTCCACACATCCTAATGAAGATGACTTCACAAGACAATGGGATTCAGCGGATTCCATGCCTGTCGGGTTCGTTCCCTATATCCTTTGACCTCAAATCCTGCCATATCAAGTCTATCTTTCCAGGGGTAGCTTTCACCCTTTCCGCTTCTTCCCGGTCCTTCTCTTCGTTCCTTCTACAACTCCCTGGTATATAAGGCTGACTTGTGTGCGTGAAGTTCAGATCTGCTCTCAGAAATAGCGTCAGTCAAGTATCTCAATGATCTCCGAGATCTCATCGCAGGTTGGAAGCTATGGACCTCCTCAATTACGCCAATTCGCTGCCTGTTCGTTCTGTCCATGTGATTCTAGTACCCTCGCCTTGCTTAGCAAGATAGAAAATGCTCTTGTATGTGCTTGCCTCCCTCTTTGTGTCCCTTCATATCTGGCTGGGGCCTTCGCTGACTGCGCTTACTGCAAGCAATGGTCCCTGTTATCCCGCCGTTCGACGAGGTTCCGCCGAGCTTCCGGTGGATATTACCAACGGCTCTTGTTGTTTCTGCTTTTACATGCGATTCTTCTGTCTTGCGCCCTCCTGCTTCCTGATCGGGGAGGCTACTGGCTTCTCTCCCCGTACTTAGGAGGGACGGCTTGTGGCCCCCGCCTATCATATCAAAAATGCCACAATCCAGGTTATTCTTTCGAACATCCAGGAAAAAGGATGCGTCTGGAGTATCCAGAATCTGAGCAAGGTCTGGGTGATCAAAGAGGAGAGCCAAAAGCATGCTGACTGTGTCTCGTCGTAAAGAGCCCAAGAGGCCTTTCGAGCTGTTGCCTTTGATATGTTTCGGTCTCAGTGCAGTTCTCAGGTCTATTTGTCCAACCGCCACTCCAATGGTCGCTTTTCATGATCTTCAATGATTGCCATCATTATCCCCGGAGCGTGATTAGACAAATAAAACGCAATTCAGGCGTGATAGGCTTTCGGACTGAAGTTGCGACTGAAGTCAACACGCCGGGTACTCGGAGTCCTTCCCACCATCACTTTCAACGCGTGGTGCTCCTCTAATCCAGTTCTTGTCCAAACAGAAATACTTTGGCTGAGCTTCCGAAGTCCTTTGGAAACGGCCATAAGAAGCCCTCTCGCTGTGAATCATGCTGCATGATCTGCGAGAGCGTGGCAGGCAGAATGCAATTTCCAAAGCTTCGACAGATTGAGCTGCACGCGAGTATAGGAGTCAGGCACTGATCACCAGTCGATTTTCTCCGGTAAAGGCAAGGAAAAAAAGTCAAAAGATGATGAAGAAAGCTGGTTCCCGGGGCGGACTCCTGGGGGAGGGTCTCCCATCCGTGGCAAACAACATTTGACATTGGGGAAAGAATTGCCCTTGGACGCGTAGCGCATGCCGACGAGCTTCGCCTCGGCAGGTACCACAGATGAAGGTACCCTGGACGAGACATGGAGATGTCTATTTGTACTCGTAACTTTGTCGTAATGGGTTCATAACGTACAAAGGAACGAGATTCGTTAGCCCAGAGGTCCAGAACTATTGACCAACATCTACGAAAGGCTCGAAGGAATCGATGGCGCCGGTGTGCTTATTGATAACGCACGCGGAGAGATCTTCGGTATAACTCGGGATAGCAAAGACTATAATCCGGGAGTAATTTACAAGCCCATCTGAGCGAATTTGACAGGTCTCTGCCACCGATGTCCTGGGCGTTCCCACCGTCGGAAGGCAGAATTCAATGGCCGTGATCTGTGCTGTGTGACGCATAGTACCAAGATTTTATGAAGCATCAGCTCCGGTATCAGAATTGCCGTTTCGTCCGGCATCCATGAATTCGACACGTTGCGCTCAACACGCTCATGCGCCGTCAGATCACCACTGTGCTGGCTTTTGTGCCCGCAATCCATAGTTCAGTAAAAGAAAATGCTTGACCCGGGAAACAGGACATTTCAGAGAGGAATGCCCACAGTACCTTCGTGGAGTGGGAGAGAAGTCTCTAGAGCATTGATTCGAGGACAGGTTCAACGCTGCATCCCGGCATGATACTATGCAGTCCAGACATTACTAAACTCTGTGAGACACGGTATGCCGGTATTTAAGGCTGCACGCGGTCTTTTTGGCTCGCTCGCTGGCGCCAGCTTGAGGCCCATGTTACGAACCTACGTTGTACTCATCTCTTCATCACTGTCCGCTGCAGATCTACACTGGGATGATTTGATGAGGCGTCGGCGAAGTACGTGAAATGGCTTCAAGGAAGTGCCGCCCTACGCATGCCGTATTGCTAGGGCTAACCCGCTGAGAGCACGAAATTCCAGTTGCAGAGAACATACTCTGGGATTGATGAATAGGGTCAAATCATTGAGTGGCCAGGCTCAATGCTGTTGCGATTTGACTGGTGACACCGTGAAATGTCAATACCAAGAGCCACGAGGATGCTACGAGACCTTGACTCATTGGAGCCGGCACGCTCTTTGACTCGGTTGACGTTCTAAAATGATACTTTCAGGGGGGTCCGATTGATTGGACATGTACCTGGTTGACCGAAGTGACTGGCCTGATCAATTAGGATTGGGGAAGACGCAAGCAAGCACAAGTACGCAAGGCCTCCTGGAAGACAGCAGGATTGGGAGCAACAGGCACATTGCTAATGCCGATAACGCCTTGTCCGATTTTTTCTTTTTTCGACCAAATTTTGGGGTATGTGGAAAAGGGAACACCGAATGAATACTGGCCGCGAGATCCTCACATGTCAGACCCTGGAAAGATCATAGAAGAACTAGTATAAGAAGAGGATACTGCTACTGGTTTGAGCCTGCCTATCGATCTGCAAGAACGCAGCTCGCAGCTCGACCGTTTCGCACAAGCGCACTGAAGGACCCCAGAATGCCATCACACGCACAGCTCCCGGCCGAAATACTTATGATGATAGTGGAACAGCTTATACAAGGCCAGGAGTGGCCCACATGGGTGGCATGTGCAGATTCGACCGAGTCGATGCAGAAACTCGTCTTTGCAAACACCACCTTCAGCACTGCGGCATGATCTGTTATCTAAGCCCGGGCCAAGGATCTGACTTGCGAACATTGTGGGTTAGCTGCTGTCAGACCTACTATTCGAAGCTTGAAAATGATCTGCACTCTCCTTGCCTCATTTACTTTCCAACCCTCCTTGAATCCTCTATCCTCTTCATTTCTACATCTACACCCGTTGGAGCTGCCGAACGAGATTGCCCGGGCACACATGGCCATATGTTTCAGAAACATAGCGCACAAGTTTGAGGAAGGAAAGCGCGCTTTGCCCTTTACCCACTTGGACTGAGCGATGACAACACAACCCTGACAGTGGAATTCTTTCGGCTGCCTACAATGGCATACCAGAAAAGCCAGTCGTTCGCCTCAACTCTGCTGGCGTGTCTATGTGGCTATCGCCCGCGTCGAGACTTTGCGCGTGGCGCGACAGATGTTTCGGCTATTTGACACATCATCACCCTCCCCTAGACTCGAGCCGGATGGCCTTTCAACGTTCTGAGTCACAACCGACTGACATCCATGATGCGTGGTTAAGATGCCGCGACCGACGACATAATCTGAAACGACGGCAACGATAGGGTCATGATTGAAGATGGAGCACCTCGGCTACCCGGAAGCAAGGAAAGCACAGAACCGGATTGTGATTCTAACATCAACCCAGTTCTACGCGACACAGATTCTCCAGGCCACGGAACGTACAGCAAAGGTTCAAATCCCGACCCTTTTTCGCAAGAAGAATCTTCATCATGTTGAAGGTAAGGGCGAGTGTGGTGTCGTGTACGCTCGTGTCATTCGAGACGAGTTTCATCTGGATAAGGGTAAAGGGACGGGGGTGACCCAATACATGCAGGACCTCGAGGCCCTCGAGCCATTGCGGCGACAGCCTGAATTCAGATGGATACCGGCAGCCACCTCCGCCTGTGTGGCATTTATCATGGTCCGTATGTATACGGACAATTTGCATCGTGTGCAGGATGGGCATCGACCATGGAGTAAGCAGCGGATCACTTCTGACATATATCCATCAGAGGGCCAGGTTTACGGCCAATTTGTTTGTTGCAAGCATTCTGGGGCGCCGTTATCCAGAAGGTGGTAACCATCGAAGCCAAGACTGCTCCAGGCACACCAAGAAATATCGTGCCCCATGATTCTGGCACCTTTTCTGAGAATAAACACGGCGATGCGGTTGGTAAATGGACCTTAACTATATTGACAGAAAAGCAATAGCTTAAAGGCTTTTACAGGACGTGGGTAACAGCCTGGGTCTATGATGAGGTATAGTCCAGTCGAGTTTTGGACTGGGCCTGCGAGGCTTCGAATAGCCGACGAGGATGTAGTAAACATCGATCTAATTGCTTTCCTCATGACTCTCACACATCCGAGCCCCAATGTGCAGTGATGGTGGTCAGCCAAGAGAATGCGATTCAGGGTTGTCAGGAAATCGTCCTTATCGCACCTGAATTCCGTACGAACCAGTCCGGTACATCTCTCCTCAGAGCCTGTACAGCGATTGCTCAGTCAAGGCGGACGCTCGACAGGGTTCCAAGTCAACGTCAAGGATTTACTATATCCTTGTGACCTCGCCTACTAACCGGCTCTTAATCTTGACACCATGCAGACACAGCACAAACCGGCCTTGACTTCTGGGATCGCAAGTCAAATGGCCTTCTTCATGAGAAGAGTCGGTGGCTTGTCCCAGATTACAGTGTCGCTTCGAGCGAGCTCTCCTTTCCGCGCATAGCTCTCTACCGTAGACCGGCTGACAGCCAGGACACATTCAAAATAGAGCTCCACATCGTACTACGCACTAGAGTGCGAGGCCATGCTACACTCCGAATCTTGGCCTCTTGTGAATGCAGACGTGTTGAAAGCCCCAGTTCATCATAAAGGGGTACTGTGGAGACTCTGCCGGAACCTCTCCGCGCTCGGGCAATTGGTCCGCTATATGATTGTCCGGGGCGTTTCAACAGATTGGATACGACATATCAGCGTCCCGAGAGTGGCATGTGCGTTCTCCACAGGCATAAGCCCAATGGCAATGACCCATCACCCACAATTTCCAGACCAGCAATAGATCAGGTTGAAGGGCCGCTGGAGGAGAACTGGACAAAAGCAAAGCTTTCCCACTTCCTCCCTCCGCAAGCTGATGTCTTCAGGATATCCTGTCCGTGGTGGGGATCCCTTTGACAAGCTACCCTCATCGTCCGTGTGTACACTTTCTCGTGCATCCCTTACCTTGGGCACTGCGGCTACTTCCCTGGGCTCCTCCCGTCGGGTGCGCCTTCCTCCGGTCTCGTCAGAAAATGTGGACAGAATCCGCCACAATTCCCAGGGCTTGGTTGATGCACCAAAGAACGATCATGAAGCAGCCAGCCACCCCAGCAACCACTACCGCCACACCTATGGCCACCATCGCAGACCTCGTTGCCACCCTGAATCACAAATCTATTTGCACTTCGTGGTCTCTATCATTTTGCACTGTCACATGCCTGTGTCTGATTTATGCTAGTGGGCTATAGCCCAGGAACAAATGGACACCCGAATGGGGTACCGCTCTGCAACGCGTGACAGATTTGGACGTATCCAAAGGGAGAATCATACCATTCATGTACACGAGGGTGTCAACGAGATGGTAAGGACTCCTTTCCCTCCACAGAGTCTGGTTATGCCCCTAGCCAATCCGTAGCGAGTCGGGACGCCAAGCTGTTGTGAAATAGATAGCTAAACGCGCAAACCGCACTTCAGAAGATTCAGACACAGAATCAGGTTGAATAGAAGAAGAAAGATGACACGAACGACGAACCGAGGGGTCATCTCAGACACCGTTCCTTCCATCGCTGATTCGGTCCACATTATCAGGTTATGAGCCCTCCTATGGCGGACCTGGTTCTTCCTTCGCAAAGCTCCTATGAGTGAGCGAATACTTCAAATCCTTGTAGTGTTCTTTGTGTATTGCCTTTGTCATCTTCTTCAAGTGTGTGATATTTACTTATCATATTATTACTTATCATATTATGTCTTGAATATATGCCACGGCTCTATGATTCTACTCTAGATCAAACTCTGCACAACAGCCGCATTCGATGGTTTTTTTCAGGCTTCCTGTTCAGCTCCTCGGGGCGGGAAATGCGGCACGCACATCTGAGCAGAGTGATTGGATCTAAGAATATTCGCATGTGGGACCTACAGATACATCCCGTTGCTCTGTCACTCAGCGGCATTATCATAATTGACTACTGGTCTGCAGATATGGATCTAATGCACTGGGCTGCATTTATAATAGTAGCGGAGCTGAACAAGCTAATTCGAAGACTGCTACTACGCAAATAGGTGTTGGGGTGTACTCTTGTTGTAAAAAGCAACAGTCGGATTGTTGGACAGATTATAAAACTTAAGAATCTGCGGAAATGGAATTAACACTTCCGTCCGGACGCTCAGCGCAAATACCGAGAAAGGCAACAAAGTGTGCCTTGCCCCATGGCCGCAGTCATCCGCCAATATGCCGGTACCAACAAAAGAGGAGCTGGATGCAGTTCTGGAAGCAGATCTAGGTGCAGACCTGGCTGCTGGCTCATTTTAAGGTCCGAGCCCATGGAGGACAAACCCGCGAGTGTGTTTGCAGTACGACAACACCTTCTGCCGGGTCTTGCATCTCCAGGAATAAAGAGCTGTTTTACAGCACAGACAAGCAGATCAGAACAATTAAAAAGAACATCAGGAACTGCCGCAGGGCAACACTAAGCATTACCCTCACCTGCAGCTGACTGGGAAAGATCTGGACTTCACCGAGTGCATCATTATGCTAATTGGGGATGTCAAGACCTGAAGCAAGTACATCTACCTCCAGCTGCGGGTGAGCCCTGGCCTACCGTCACCACAGTAGCCGCCACAGCGTTCCGTTCATTCAAGTACCCTGCCCTCCTTCGATGGGAGACGCATCGAGAAGTCAGACATTGTGGCCCTGCTATGGTCGCATTCTCGATGGGAGGTTATCTCTTGATATAGCTGACGCGGCATTCCACTACCAGAGGCATGGTGTTACTTACGAGGAAGGACAAAGTTGTGGCCCAGCCTCTGGAGAACACGGTGATTGTGACTGAAATCTCATGTTCTATGGTGCTTGAGATCCTGCACAGCCTCGCCAATGAAGACGAACATTTGAGGCGGCAGTGCACAATATTTAAGGTCTCTGTTGGTCTGGGTTTTTCGTTCTATCCATTATTAACCTTTGCCATCATCAAGACGCCCCCGTCTGCCCTTTGATGCATTCGAGCCTGGCTGCCTTCGTGAGCATGCAGTTACCGGGGCGAAGATATTTCCAGTCTACTGTACGTCCCTATTAGGGTTATCGGACCCGAGGATGACACGGGAGTTGTTGTTCCCTGGGACAGAGAGCTTGCTGGTGTATTTTACACTAAAAGCAAAATCTAAACTATCTAACTCAAATCTCCAAGAGTCCGAAAACTGGCGCACGCAAGTGGCTCAGTAAGCTTTTATCTGAAATGAAATTTCAGTCGCGTGCTGCGGGGGAAATCCTTACGGCAGCGTTGACCCTAATGTTACATGTACACACACCGTCCGATTTCTGGCCATGTAGTCGAATTCCAACCTGCCTTCAAGGTGTGCAAAGCACATGCAGATTAGAGGTTGCCATTCGTGTATACCACGCACCACGCAATCTAGAGGTACAAATCGTACTTGAATCGGCCCCTGGTTCAGATAAGTCGCGGCGATAAGATAAACCTCGCAGTCAAAGCAGGAACCACAATTACCTGCAAAGCAACAGAAGAGCCAGCCCACCGATAAACCCAGCCAGTAGCCCCGCCCCTCCTACCCTAGAATCTCTGACCCTAACAGGCAGTTACGCTACGGAGTACAGTAGGTAACTTAAGGTACAATTCGATCCCCAAGTTTATAACCACCTCAAGCAGGAATCACCCCTATGACCAGTCCAGTCCAGTCCAGTCCAGTCCCCTTCTACCGGTACTCCGTACCAACCAACCCCTTACATCAACCGGCCCCTCAAGCATCGCATCATGCAGGGAAATCAATAAAGTTGCCGATCATCGCGCACCAACCCCGATATCAACTACTAGCCTCATACCCCGTAACTTAACTTACTCGAGTTATAGCTTCTGCATACTCTACAACAAACCCATAAAGCCCACCAACTCCCCCAACACCTCCCCTACCACCGCACCTCTCCTCACCTAATCATCCACCCCCACCCCCCAAAATGCGCCTCCCAACCCTAACAACCACAACGACCCTCCTCCCCCTCTCCCTCCTCCTCACCATCACCACCATGCACCTCCCCCCCACGCAAGCCTGCACGCCACCCCTCGACCCAACCGCAGAGTACCTCCTGACGCGAGCGCCCTGCACCACCGACGCGACCTGCTCGCCCAACGAATTCTGCGTCCACCCGGCCAACCGATGCCTCCCGCGCTTAGTCGCAGGGACATGCTGCGCCGCCGACACCGAATGCAGCACCAGCTACTGCCAGACGGGGAGCTGTGCGCTGAGCCAGACGGGGAAACCCTGCACGGCTGTCTCGGACTGCAGTCCTGGCACCGACAGCGGACAGCAGCGATGGGTATGTGCGCCGCAGACGAACACCTGTCTCCCCGGCGTCCTGGGGCTCGGGGCCGCGTGTCTGGTCGACGCGCAGTGCGGGTTCGGGCTGTGTGCGGCGGGGATCTGTGCGCGACCCGGGGGGGAGTACGGGGCTGGTTGTCAGCAGACGCAAGAGTGTGTGGCCGGGCTGGTGTGCACATATAGTCTGTTCAGTGAGGATCAAAGCACGAAGATGTGCCAGGCGGCGCCGGGGCCGGGGGCGTATGGGGCGGCGTGTGCGGGCGACGCGGATTGTGTGTCGGGGAATTGTGGGGTGAATGGGGAGTTGGTCTGCGGGGAGCCGAGGGCGTGTAAGGAGGAAGGGGAGGGTTGCTGGCGCGATGCCGATTGTTGTCGGGGGAGTTGTCGGTTTGGGAGGTTGTGGGTTTGGAGGACTTGTGAGGTTTAATTTCAAGGGGGGGGTTTCACATGATAACCAGCTAGCCCGGCTAAGCAAAATGTCATACTAAACACAAGCACTAGATATTTTCAAATCTCGCGATCCAAGATCTTAATCACAAACCACAGCAAGACAGAAACTTATTCCAAACTCAGCCGCGCAAAATTCTCCTCCAAGTCCCTCGCATGCGTCACGCCCTCGGCAGCGGTATGGTTCTGTCCACCGACGGGCTCTCCACACTCCGGACAGACGGACCTCTGCATCGCCATGCCACACTCCCCAATTGTAAAGGAATGGCCGTTGCGACAGTAGTACCAATGCCCCGTGCCCCGGAACTCCTGCTCCATGGCAGCAATGACCGCCATGCGTTCTTCGTTGGTCACGGGGGTGTAGAACGTCGCTCCGCGAAGCATCTTCTCCACCCCTTCGACTTCGTCCATCAAGCCACGGGTCTGACCAGGCCAGAAGGTGCAGAGGGTTTTGGCGTGATCGAGGGCTTCCTGGGCATGGGCCACGTGTTGATCGACCAGCTCAGCCGAGGCTGCATACGATCGCTCGAACGCATGGAGCTGGGCGAGGAAGATATAGCCCTCCGTCTGATGAACAACGTGATTTGAGAGTCCCGCTGTCTCCACGAGAGCTTTGCATTGGCCGCGATTTTTTGATAGATCCATCTCAATCACACTATCGGCCTGTTTCGGGGCCTCGTGATAAAGCTTCAGAAAGTCAGCCAGCAAGGCAATATCCAGACGCAAACTGAGCGCGGTGGCTTGAACTGACCCCTTCATCTGTAGGATGGCGTTTCCAGGCTCAAGGCACTCAGCAGTTTCCTTTCGACGACGACCGATGGCAACCAGGTTGCGTACTTTGCTGTATGGTTGCTCTTCGGGCGTCACTTTCCTCATATAATCCTTGATTCGCTGCCGTAGACCAAGAATATTCTGCCATCGTCCCTTGTCTGCTCGAGAAAGCATGTCCCGCATCGCAGTAATCTGCCCTTCGTACTTGCCCGCAATCTTCACAGTAGCCGGCCAGGCAATAGGTCGTTCATTTGTCAATTCCTGGAGCTGTCGTATGCATCGAGGGAGTGCCTGCGCTAGGGGGACGAATTCGCGATTCATGTACAATATTAACTTTTTTGTCGATTCATCCAGGAGAGCACGGCGCACCAACCGTCCGTACCGGGCGATATCTCTCAGGGGCCCACGGCAGCTGGCACACGTCTTGATGTCGTCCATGGCGAACGGCGCCGCTGATGCGGCAATCCCAATTGGCTTCTCTATTGCGTCAAGGATGTAATACTTCTTCATGTCCATCTTGTGCATCCATATTCTCAATTGTCAAGAAGTGACCACATCGCGGAAAGACACATGGGTTCTCGTCAAGGTTGATGTCCCGGTAGGTCTCCCCAAGGATAAAGTCAACCATGTGATTCTTAATTTCATCGCCCCCACATATTTGACAATATCGCGCAGGTGGGCAAATCTCCCCACAGACGGACGGGCATTGATGTCCACACGCTAGCAATTGATCACACCTCTTCGAACATGGGACATGATCGCATGGAGCAGCACAGGGCATTGTGCAATAACTGTGAGAGCAGGATGACAGGCAGATCTCTACAGCGCAAGGAGTGCATGGATCCGAGCATTTCTTGTCGCATCTGGAATGACCACAGCGTACATCACAGGCTGATTGACAGGGTGGGCACGCTGCTGAACCATGACATGGCGTCTCGCACTGATGAGCGCAAGTAGAGTGGTTTCTGCCACATATCTGCTGGCAACGACCATGATCGGTCTGAGTTTCGCCCGTATCACTTCTGGTGACACACTTGACACATGAATGCTTACACGAATGACCACAGGCTAACGGTGCCCGACATTGAGCAGTACATCTGTAATGTGGAGAGGTCACATCAATATGGCATGCCACGGTAACATCATGTCTGCAGCCCGGAACGGTTCTCTTGACCAAGACAGCGCACCGGACGGTTGACAAGTCCTGACTCTGCCAGCATGGAAGATTAGGCGCCAAATGACCACAATCAAGCTGCTTATCCTCCTGGAAGACATTCATCATGCATTTGATTGGGCATTGATCGCCGCACTTGTTTGGACAGGGGTGAGAGCATCCCAGAAGTGGTCTCTGACAAGGTTCTAGGCAATACACCGCATTGTGTAGAATTTCGGAATGGCACTTTTGCACACATGCATGACCACATAACATACGCCTCTCACATCGAAGATTGCACCCTCCTTCGGGGGAGAGACGTGGGAAGTCGTTTGGTTCGCAGACGGTTATCTCACTGTCCGGGTGCCGTGGGCACTGTAGCTCTAATCTGGTGCCAATGTTTCCGTTCTGCTCGACCATCTCAAGGACATCAGCCCACATGGGAACATGCATCGACGTCATCGAGTTGCCAATGATATACATGCCATGCTTAGCTCGAGAAAGAAGGACATTGATTCGATTCGGCGTCCGCAGAAAGCCACAATTGTTCTTCGGATTGCTGCGAACCAGTGAGATGACCACCACGTTAGCCTCCTCGCCCTGGAAATTATCGATTGTAGCAACCCGCACGCTCTGCAGCAGAGTTGATCTTACTACAGTGCAGTCTGGAGTCATATCATCGTCAAAGCCAGCCTTATTGAGGTCATCCTCATCACGGTCCCCCAGAGCGATTGTGTACAACTGGCCGAGTCTGCGTCGTAGTTTGTGAAGCTGACCAAGGTAAGGTGTGATAACAGCAATATCACCCTTCCTGTACTTTCCCTGCCGTAAAAGGTGACTGACAAGGGCTGTAGTCATCTCAACTTCATAGTCGTTCCATTTTGATATGGCTGTTGCATCCTCAATTGACGGGTCTGCCTCTGGTACACGGTGATCTAACCAGAATAATCGCTTTCGAAGCCCAGCAACGCCAGGGTATGCACTCACAGATGTTGCGTCTTGGAGCTGTGGATATAATGTGCCACGTACAAGCTGAGCAATGGATGGATGCATACGCCGCTGCGTATTCAAAGTACTGAATGGCAGATTGGCACCCATAGGGCTCTCTGCATCGACAAGGCGTTCGAAGAGAGATACATCCAATGCGTACTTTTCACCACCATTCTTGTTCTCGCGCGATAATTCATGATTCTGTACTTGGGGCCGGAGCTGGAGATGATCCCCAATGAGAATTGCATGTTCGACCGATGGCAAAAGAGTGGTAAGCACATGGGCTTCAAGAACCTCTCCTGCCTCTTCGCATAGCACAACCTTGGACTTCATCCTCCGGAGCATTTCAAGATTCCGTGCCAAACCACTCGTCGTAACGCCAACAATATCAGCTTGAGCGAGACATCGCAGATCAACTTCGTTGCGAATGTTATCAAGCTCACGTCTGGTAGTGTTATGTGACTCGCAAATATTTATCAATTTCTCTTCCATCTCGTTCCGTATCTCCATCTGCCAATGTCGGTACAGAGCTTCTCGTTCGAAATGTGACATCTGCGTAAGGTTGACCGAAATCAAATCTTCGACCTTTCGAACATGATTGGCGTCGGCTTTCCCACCGGAAAAGCGCCAACGATTGAAGACCTTGCTGTTCATGCTCTGTTGGTATTTGAAGCTGTCTTCATCTGTGCCGAAAAGCTGGTTATAATGATCCGTATGGTGATCGCGCAATTGATGCATTAGTCGAGCAGGTGTGATTCTCTGCGTCAGGTCTATGCTCTTAAACTCACGAGCACACTCTTCCAGAGAGCGATGAGACTCCCATTGACTGCTCTTTTCAAATTTCGTCTTGTCAAACTTTCTCGCGAGCGTGCGTAGTTGAAAGGGCTCCATACATTCAGATCTGGACCGCGAACCGATTCGAACGATTTGCTTGGTGACTTCGCTTTGCAGTAGGGAACCCAAGAGTTGGTCAAGAGCATGGTTGGTGTATGTTACGCATAAGATCGGTCCTAAGTCTGCCATACCAGGGCCCTTATTTGCAAGAAGGACCTTGATAATAGC
This sequence comes from Aspergillus brunneoviolaceus CBS 621.78, assembly GCF_003184695.1. Classification (NCBI taxonomy): domain Eukaryota; kingdom Fungi; phylum Ascomycota; class Eurotiomycetes; order Eurotiales; family Aspergillaceae; genus Aspergillus; species Aspergillus brunneoviolaceus. The sequence goes on from NW_020290837.1 coordinate 30,939, forward strand.
AACACCTGTATAGCTCTTGCCGGTTCCGGGTGGTCCTTGAATCAATCCAAGTCTTCGTTGAAGAGCATCGACAAAGCCAGTCGCCTGTGCATCGTCGAGGCTGGAATGCTGACGCAGAGCTCGTAAGTCGGCTGGCTGATCGGGATAGACATACAGATCCCTATCTTCATTTGTCAAGCATCGGAGATTGAATCGGAACCCCGGGTTTAGGGCATAGCGCGGAGGAGAGACTGTATTGGGCTCGGAGGTACTAGGACGAGGAGGAATGACCAGTTCAGACAGGGGCAAGTTCGCGGTCTGCTTTAATGTCTGGAGTGCTCGTAGAGTCGGCTCAAAAGCTGGGAGAAGGACACCGGGAAACTCCACCAGAGCGGAGCACGGTTCTTGCTGTGTGTATTGTCTAATAAGACTCTGGATATTCTTGTTTCTCCCATCGGTCAGCTCCACCGTAATGCGTGCAACTTGAGGATCTTCCGATAGAGTGCACAAATGATTTTTCTCTTGTCGCTGGTTTCTAGCGCCGTGTCCTTGTGACATGTTCTCTGGCTGTTGTTGAACGATGGTACAGAAAAGCACAAAGTTCGATTTAGTTATGAGGCATACCAAAGCACCTGGCTGCAAGCGTTTAGACATTTTCCACCATTCTTCGCGCTTCGTAGCCGACGTTGGAGCGACATTGGCAGGCTGACGAAAGCCAACCTCGAATTGAACACCGGCCATCGAGTCAAAGTCAATCTTGAGGATTCTCACCCGGTGGTGCACGTTTGTACGCTGTTGACTCTTATTTTTCTGGGATTGTCCTGAAAGCTTGATTTCCGAATGGATGGCATCACGGAGAAGACCGATGGTATCTTCCCGCAACAAACGAAAGTTGCGATCTAATAGCCCCTCAAGACCATGTAGATGCCACTGTGAAGGATCGCATAGGGGAAGATACTCGTTTCGTGTACTCAGGATCTCTTGGTAACTTGGCATGATGCGGATCCGACAAATATCTGCATGATCATTGTCATGGCGGCCCCCAGGTGGGTCGCACTTACTGACAAAGGGTTCATAATTTCCGACGGCATTTCGAGAATTATCTTGGCCGATGCTCGGAAGGGAGCTACCAATATTAAAACGTCTCAGGAGGCGTTCTAGGTGCACTTGAGATTGGTGGTGTAAAGAGGTCTCCGTATGACTGCTCGTCCAGGGGAGAAAGATCTCCTCAAATCCTTTGGCAACGGTTCTGAGGGATTCTTGAACGAGGGCCTCCGAGTTGAGCTCGACCATCTGAGAGAAGACCAAAAGAGTAACCTCCAACCAGGATGCGGTGATCTCATCTTTTACACGATCTTTCAAGACGTCTGAGATGTAGGCAAAGAGTTGTGATGCACTGACACCCCCTATGCCATATAGAAAGTTGTAGATGGTTCCGACCGCTTGCTCGAGGACGGGAGACGGTAGGACCTCTGGGTGGGAAATTACTTCGAAGATTGGGATGACCTGAGCTCTGAGAAGTTGTTCCTGTCTGGAGCCGTCCAGGCCTTCGAAGGTCTGTTCAAGCATTTTCTTGATACATCTCGAACCACTCTCAGTACCAAGTGTTTGTATGACGGACTGCCGCATGCCAACATCAATGTCGATGAGTCGCCGTGCCTCTCGGAAGACGGGCCCCAACTGAGAGGCAGTGCTAATAGCATCAACGTTTCTTTTCCATGCTCGAAGGTTTCTCTCTGAGTTCGATAGGCGAGCATATGACGATCTGTGATGAGATGCTGGTCTAGGAGAGGGACTCGCTTGGTCGTTTTGCACGTGGGCGAACCTGCAGTTCCTTCTGTTGCAGTGTCCCTTGTTCGCAAACTCGTAACATACCCTAGATGAAATAACGCCGTCAATTCAGAAGACATGAAGAAATGTGGGAGACAACTGACCCTGGAGCCATGATCACTGAGCCGCAGATGTATGATCAGACAACATCGATGATATGATTGTTGAAGATTTCGTCATCAACAGTCGGTGGATAGATGTACCAGTTTGGTTGCAGGATATGAAAGGCCGGAGGCACGCTGGTGGGATTGTATTGACGTTAAACAAGTGAGCGCGTAGAGATAATTCTCGAAATCTTCTCTTGCCGTCCCAAGGAAGAGGGATTATCCAAAAGAGGTTTGGCTAAGCATAAAAAAAGGGAAGAGAAGGTAATGTGAGCGAAGCTGGAACAGAGAAGAGTGAATGACGGTCCGCAGAAGCGGCTTTGTGAATATTCAATGTATTTGATAGAAACTCACTACCCCGCAGACTTGTGGGTATGCGACAACGACTGAGTTCTAGATTGTCATGACACTTTTGATATCCAAGGCAGTGTCCAGCCGAAAGATAGAACAGACAATAGTCGAGCGGGATGTGTAATGGACAGACTCGCAAACGAGGCTCAAACGCAACGGCTGTCTGCTGAAAGGAAGGAGGAGTTACGTTAGTGGACAGATCATAGTTTGGTAAGGGGTTAGACAAGTCCGTTTGTCTGTTGTTGGTTTTGCTGCAACGCAACAGGAAAGGAACAAATTCATGAAGAATACATAAATTAAACTCTAAACTCCGGAGCAGTTCATGAAAGCAAAGTAATGATAATTTTCAATTGCAAGCCCAAGTCCAAGTTCGTTTTATGCCCACATATAAGTAAACCCGGAAGCATCGAAACGCGAAAACCGAAGAGATATGATACCTAACCCAACCGTGCCATTGAAACAGTGCCAGACAGTACAAGGCAAATCCGCAACCAACCCAGCAGCCCCTTTACTCGTCGCCAACCTCCTCCACTCGAGGCGCCAAATCGCGCTTGACAGTGCTGGAAGTATCGGGTGCTTCAGTTGCTGTCGTGGATGCTGCCGGAGCTGCGTCGGTGGCGGTCTCGGTAGCAGGTTCCGTGGCCTCACCAGCCACAGCCTTCTTCGACTTCGACTTCTTCTTCTTATTCTGTCAGGTTGGTCAGCATTGTCCCAGGCCAGGAGAAGAAGATACACATACCTCTTGCCAGCCCCACAAGGGCTTGAAACTGTCTACGAACCCAACATCTTCAAACAAGTTCGGGAAGAGCCAGAGACCAGGCGGCACCGCGAAGACAGTAATGCAGAACAAGATGAGACGGAAAATCGACATAGCGAAGAACAATCCCAGCAAACCCATCATGCCGACACTCAAGTACCAGACTCCCTGTCGCAGCATCATGGGCCATAGAGGGAACAACACGACAGCGAAGATACCCGCCACAACGGCACCCGCCATCAACTTCTGCTTCAATTGAGGTCCCTCGTACAGCCAAACATAGTGCATCATCGGGTTGGTCTCCTGGTGCTGCTCGATCTTGACCGTCCACAGTCCCTTGACACGGTTCTTGGGTTTGGCGTGGTTATGTCCCGCGTGAGGATCGACCTTGGAGACTCGGAGAGCCAGAAGGGACAGGGGCAGAAGCTTAAAGACGTTCTCGGCGGAAGCACGGTCGGTCACTGGCGGGAGGAGGGAGTTCTTCTTGGCGGCGGCTTTAGCATAGGCGGGGGATTCAAGGGCGCGGATCGCGCGTTTCACTAGAGAACTGTATCAGCGCCGCTGTTATCGAACGAGCTACCACGTTATCGAACCTTTGAACATCTCCTTCCGTTGACCGTCCATGATACAAGTCCGCGTCTTGAGGTTCTGCGACTGCAGGAACTGCGCCACCGCGATCGCCTTTGGATCGGGAGGATTGGACGGGTTGACGGGAACTTGACGAGTCGTCTGCTGGGGCTGGGGTTGTTGAGGTGTTGGCAGGTTCTGGCCGGGCTGACCGGGCTGACCGGGCTGACCGGGCTGACCGGGCTGGCTGGGCGGTTGAGCTCCCTGAGCTTGTGCTTGGGCCTGGGCCCGGGCTTGAGCCTGAGCCTGAGCGATCTGTTGCTGGTGTGCGGCGATGGCGCGCGCGCGGAGCTGCGCGACATATTGTTCGGTGCTCATGTTGTGCTTAGCGGCCTCTGCGGCGAGTTGTTCACGCTGCTGCTGGGCAAACTGTTCCGGAGTCATTCCGCGTCTGGCAGCTTCAGCAGCGAACTGCTGCTGCATGGCTGCGATCTGCTGGGGAGATGGCCCACCGGGCGCCGCCATAATGAGTGATGGATGTGTAGATCGAGCTAGCTGATAACAGAAAATTTCACGCGACGTTGGCAATAAAACCCCTGGGTATATTCAGGGTTGAAAAAAGCACGCAAAAAGGCGAGGAAGAGTTGGGCTGGTAGAAAGGGCGGGGTGAGATAAGTTGAGTTGTGAAGTGAGGTGAGGTGAGGTGGAAGCAAAGTAAAGCAAAGAAAGAAGAGGCCAGATGGTGTTTGGGCCGGGCTTAAAGTCACCCACCGCCTTCTTCTCCGCACTCGGCCGGCCGGAGCTTTTCCTCCTCCCCTCTTCCGTGCTGCTCCATCTTCCCTTCTCCACTGCTGCATCATCAACTCATGCTTTGTCGCATGTAGCTTCAAATCCAACGGTCATGCCGACTGTTCCATCGCGCAATCAGCCTCTCCGCTGTCCGCGGCCTGTAGTAACGCATCAATGAAGTTCGATCCCGATATAATTCTCAATGCGACGCAGTCGGCTGTCTTCCTGGTGAGTTTGCGACAAACTCCACCTTACGTTGAATCATACCACTAATGTCGCATAGAGCGAAAGAGACGTCGCCGGCCAGATCCCGCTGAATTTCGTCACCACCTCATCCGTCTCCCTGCGCGCAGCATGCTTTAGAAACAATATCTATGACAAAGATGCGGCTGGGCGATGCATCTCGAACCTACTCACGGTCGGATATCGTCGCTTGATCGTGGACCTGTACTGGTCCCCCGACGAACGCAAATGGCTGCTTTGCCCAGTCTCAATACCCCAGGACGCGACGGTCGTCAGTGTCTCCGGTACCGCGACCGAGACCGCGACCGCAACCGCGACCAATGCCGCGCAGGCGACCGTCACCGCAACGGCTAGTTCCTCGGGGTCGCTGCTCTACGAGCTCGGCTCCTACCGGTGCACCACCAAGGTCGACCTCGACGGGCTGATCGACGTGCTCCGGGGCCTGTTCCAGCGCACTAGCACCGAGCTGACCGCATACATCCGCTTTGTCACATTCAACCTGCACGCCGCCGCCAGCGCCGCGCACCCGGACGAAGCCGCCTCGGAGCTGACCGGCGGCCAACTGCCCACGGGCTCGGACACGCTCAACTCCATCTTCGACCACCAGCTCTCCTCGTACGTCTACACCCCGTCGGAGCTCGCCTCGGAGCGCGCCAACCTCAACGAATCCTGGTACGAGGTGGACGACAGCTACAAGCCGATCGCGGAGTACTTCACCGTGGACTCGGATGCCAAGGGCATCCAGAGCACGCCGGACGGGTGGCCGTGCGGGAAGTTCGTGCAGCTGGCGCGCGAGAAGCGGCTGCTAGTGGAATACGGCACCGTCGACCCGCAGCTGCAGGGGTACGACCTGTCCGCGGCGCACAGCCTGATCTTCCCGGCGCACTACCTGTCCTCGACGATCTCCATCTCCGTCGACGCGGCGGGCCAGCTCGACTCGACCTGCTACTACGTGCCGGGCGCCGCCGGCATCGCGGACGCCAACTCCTCCTGGGCAATCTCCGACTACATCCCGATCCCGACCGGACAGTCGCGCAATGCCACCATCCAGGAGATGTCGGCGGTGTCGGTCAACCTGACGGCGTGCGGCCTGACGCCGTCGCTGAACGACACGCTCTTCAACACCACCGCCGCAGACACCATCACCCCCTACGAGCAGCTCTCCATGGCCACCTCCTGGGCCTGGTCCATCCACCAACCCGCCGACACCTCAACGTCATCCTCAGACTCCGACTCAGACACCTCCACAAATAACCACTGCGCCGTCATGGACCTCACCCTAGCAGGACACTGGCGCGCTGTCAACTGCAGCCTCACGCGCCACGCCGCCTGCCGCGTCGGCACCGCCCCGTTCACCTGGCGCCTGTCCGCGACGGCGCACTCCTTCGCCGACGCCTACGACCACGCCTGCCCGCCCAACACCTCGCTCTCCATCCCGCGCACCGGCGTCGAGAACTCCTTCCTGTACCACTACCTCCTCACGCAGTTCGACGTCCTCGACTCCGCGGCCACGGCCACCACCAAAAAAGAAGTCTGGCTGGATCTCAACTCCCTCGACGTCACCTCGTGCTGGGTGACGGGCGGGCCCGACGCGGGGTGTCCGTACGCGGCCGACCCGGGCGAGCTGGAGCGCCGCACCGTGCTCGTGGCCGCCATCGCCGGCATCGTCATCTGCATCATCGCCGCCTTGACCCTGTTCGTGAAATGTAACGCGAACCGCCGCAATTCCCGCCGGAATAAGCGCGTCATCAAGGGGTGGGAGTATGAGGGCGTTCCTTCTTAAGATGCTCCATTGCTCCCCCTAAAATCTAGAAGGGAATGTATTCGACACATCTTTTGATATTTTCTTCATCCTTTAGGTACCATGTACTTATTTGTTGCTTTGTCTTTCTTTTTGTACAACTTTCATTGCTGGAGTACCCAGCTGTACATATGTGTATTACAAATGTTCCAGATATCTCATCGATATGTTCTTCCATTCCATTTTTGTTCCTGCTGTAATCCAGCCAATATGGACGTCTGTACACTACTTACAATACGCAACACAAGGGGTACCTAACGGAGTATCACAGCCGAGCGGGAATTCCCATCCATCAAAGCAAATCAAATCAACCAATCATAATCCACATAGATCGTCATAATCCATCCAAATCAACAACCCGTCGAGTCATGAAGAAAAATATCACAAGGAGACCCTCCCGTAAGCACAAATAATTACAAACCACATCACGTCACAAGTTACAATCCCCCACAACACCGAGCCTACAGCCCAGCGAACCGCGCCCATCCGGCCGCACGCACAGGCTTGGCATTCTCGTCACCGCGCGCGGGACTACTGCTCTCCAATCCCGGCTTCTTGCTCGTCTCCGCCCGGCCTTCCTCCGCGATCTTCCCGCTGACGTCGCGACGTCTTCCGACCCCAACGACGCCCAAACCGGCAAGGTAGTTCCCGTAGGACATCGACGAGGCAGAGTTGGCAGTCGCAGCGGCATGCGACTCCGTGGCCGTTCGACCAAAGTCCGCGCCGGAGTTGCTGACCACGCGACCCTTGCGATCGCCAGCCAGAGTAACGGGGTCGGCTTGCAGGTAGTCGTTATCGTCGTCATCGTGCTGCTTGAGTGCACCGTAGGCGCTGCGCTTCTGGTTCCGATTCATGGTGAACTTGCCGAGCTTTTGTCCTAGACTGGCCTTTCGCGTCATGTTGTCACTACCACTGTCGTTGCCTCCGCCTGCCAGAGATACGTCTCCGTAGAAGGTCTTGCTCTTCTTCGGGCTTGGGTCGGTAGAGATTGCCTCTGAAGGTTGTTGCGGGTTAGGTGATAGGTTTGGAATATCGGTCAAAGCCATACGGCCGCTGCTGTTGCTTGGCGAGCGGGTGACGCTGCGGATACCGTTGATCCTGGGCTGCGGGGTCGGAGGATTCAAGGCAAGGGGATTGACGCGCAGTGAGTTCCGAGTTTCTTCGTCAAGGTATTCGTGTTCATGGTCGCTGTCTTGGAAAATGTCGATCCGGTTGTCGCCGATGTCTTGTTCAGCGTTGTCATAAAAGCCAGTACGGTACAGAAAATCGTGAACGTCGTCGTCATTGTTGTGGCTGTAGAACTCGTTGGCTGCAATCGACTCATATTCGCCGCGAACGTCTTCTGTGATGGCTTGTCCAACGGGCCGATCTTGTCGATGCGAGCCGTTGAACCAATCCATGACCCCATTCTTGGCCGACGTCAGTGTCTCGGCGGCACTGTATGCGGAGGATGGTTCACGAGGGTCTGGATGCTGAGTCTTTGCCTCAACTGGGGTCCCAGAGCGAGATGGGTACACGATCCAATTATCTGAAGCAGGACTCGCGCATTGAGACCGGGGAGGCATAGCAGGTGACGGCTTGCGGACTGGGGAGCCATGTGAGATTGTTGTGGTTGGTCGATTGAAAATATCGGGATTCTCGATTGGCGAGTTGATAGTGATATCGTCCGGAATATCATTAGGCTGCTGGAATGGCAGCTGAGGGATCGACTCGGCCCGCGACATGCGCTGCTTGGACTGCGAATATTGAGAATGTCTCTTATCGGAAACACTGGGAGGATAGCGACTCAAGCCATCGAGGTACGAGTTCTCGCGGGTGTGGACGAATGGCATTTTGCGAGCATCGATCAATGGATCTTCACTTGAACCAACGTCAGTATCCAGAGTGGACAAACTAGCATGCTTCTCTTTGATGCTCTGTCTGCTGCGACTCATTGGGCGGGCAGTGAGATTGTCTTCCAGTGGGTTCATGTCCGGAGGCAAACGGTGGATCTGGCGGAAGATTATCCCCAAGAAGATGCAGATCCCAAGGGATAGAGCATGCAACCCTCCGTTGACAACACTCAGTAGAAACGTGGACTCGGCGATCTTGGCTGTCACATCAAACTCAGAACTCAGCATCGTGGTCCAGTTCCAGGCGGTATCAGTCCACTGTCTGTAGCCCAGAAATGCCGAAAAGACGTAGAACGGAACTAATCCCAGATCTAGAGTTCCAGCGAACAGCATGTAGCTGGCCTGGGAGCCAGGGGGCCTGCTGATCGCAGATCGACTCAAATGCCAGATACTGTATATGTTGTGCAAAATCGCCACAGCGGGCTAGAGCGCGATCAGTACATATCTACTCCTCGTGGTCTAGTGCAGCACTTACCCCCACTCGCACGATCCAGATGATGGTGTTTGCTGCATTCTTGATGACAATTGAGCAGAACAACGATCCCAGCGCACCGATCAAGGCGAGAATTCGCAGTCCCAGTTGCACCTTTCTTCCGTAAATTACTCTACTCTTTGTGTGGAGGCTCATTGGAGTCCATCGCGTCCGATCGGGAACATTGTAGTACTAGAAGTGATGAGCATGAATAAACAGACGACGCTGACGATCGGTAGAGGTGATGCTTACCGAGTCCGGGTGCCGATTGAGATCAACCAAAGGACCTTTGACTTCCGCTCTCGGCTCTGGTTGAGCCCAGCTTGCTTCTGTCACGGCCTTGGGATTGAAGGTTTGGCTGTAGAAACGTGGCGAAGCTGTATGCTGGCGAATGGGGCGATCATACAAATATGGAGGGTCGGACTCGCCCATGTTCGCGATGGATGACGACGACGCCGCGAACTAAGGACTAGAGCATTGACCCACGCGATAGGCGGGGTGGAGAGCAGAGATTGAGAGGAATGTGGAATGTGGGAATGCTGTGTGTGATAAGCTTAAAAAGAAAGAAAGAATACCCGTCGCAACCACCAGAAAGAGGTTCACGAGGGGAGGAATAGGAAGTGAACGACAGTAATGACAGCGGGAGGGAGAATGTAAGAACCGTGGAACGAAGAGGAGGAGGAATGGAAGAGGAGAAAGCGATGGGAAGTGGAGGGGAGGGGAAGCAAGCGCGCACCTGCAGGGCTGGCTGGCACCTGCAGCAGAGCAAGCAGGCTGCGTCTGTCATCATCCATCAGTTAACTAATCACACTCCAACCATCATCCACCATCTTTCAGGTTCCTTCATTTCCATGGTTTGCGACCCGATCGTCAACAACACGCCCGATTGTCGGCCCGGCAACGGATGTGATAGAGCTATCACGTGATACGATGTCATCGGACCCTGCAAGTGGCTTGCCCGTGGTTCTTCCGCTTTTCCCCGGAATGGTTGACTGAGAGATTCATTTTCTCCCCCCTCAGACACGATGCATCTCCAACGTGCCCCTTATGTCTGCGCTCAATGCACCGCGCAGATCACTCGCTCCTCGTGGCACGGCTTGACACGATCTCGGCGAGCTCACTTCGTCAAACAAACTCGTCGATACAGCCAAGTGGTACAGAATGAGAGACCCTTTCGTGTCGCCGTCATAGGCTCGGGTCCGGCCGGCTTCTATGCTGCCTATCGCTTGCTCGCCAAGGTGGACGGAGCAGTCGTTGATATGTACGAGAAGCTGCCCGTCCCATTTGGTCTGGCCCGATATGGTGTTGCCCCTGATCATCCCGAGGTCAAGGTACGTTCAGACATTGCGACCGAGCATCGCTCAAATCCATGACTTACATACCATCCGTCCAATTCAGAACTGCGAAGATAAATTTACCGAGGTCGCCACATCCCCGCGATTCAACTTCATTGGCAATGTCGAACTAGGCGCGCCTCTCCCTCTGAGTACGCTCAAGCCCCACTACGATGCCATCCTTTTCGCATACGGCGCGCCCAAGGACAAAGAGCTCGGCATCCCGGGCGAGAAAGCCGCTCGGAACGTCTACTCGGCGCGGGAGTTTGTCGGCTGGTATAATGGCCTTCCCGAGCATCGGGATCTGGCTCCAGACTTGACCACTGGGGAGAATGCTGTCATTGTAGGACAAGGCAACGTGGCTCTGGACGTGGCCCGGATCTTGCTGTCGGATATTGATGTATTGCGCAAGACGGACATCGCGGAGTATGCGGTAGAGGAGCTGCTCAAAAGCAAAATCAAAAGGGTCCGCGTTGTGGGTCGTCGAGGACCAATGCAGGTATGTCCTGCTTGACTGCTCTTGGCCGTGTCTTCACAGAAACTGACCGCATTGGGCTTCAGGCTGCGTTCACCATCAAAGAGCTCCGCGAACTCCTCCAGCTACCATCCGTAGCGTTCGACCCGGTCCCTAAGGATCTATTCCCTCCCGAAGAAGTCATGTCAGCACTGCCTCGCGCCCAGAAACGTCTGGTCCAGCTCCTCGCCAAGGGTTCCACAAACGACCCATCCAAAGCACAGAAGTCATGGTCGCTGGACTTTCTCCTCTCTCCCGAAAGCCTGCATACATCCCCCGAGAACCCCGCCCGCCTCTCACATGTCACCTTCGCCCGCAACCAACTGGACACGTCCGACCCATTCCTTGCCAGCGCCAAAGTGACCCCTCAATATCTTCCGACCGGCGAGCGGGCTACCGTTGACCTTCCCGCGGACGCATTCTTCCGAAGCGTGGGATACAAGTCGCTCGCGCTGCCGGGCATGGAAGACCTGGGAGTCCAATTCGATGCACAGCGCGGAGTGATCCCCAACGATGGATTCGGGCGGATCACCAGCCGCACCGAGATCGGCGATCGTCAGGAGCTTCCCGATGGCTCGATCATCTCCCATCTGCCCGGTTTGTACTGTGCTGGCTGGGCCAAGCGCGGTCCGACGGGCGTCATTGCCACGACGATGACCGATGCGTTCACTACGGCCGATGCCATTGCTGCCGATGTGAGGGGCCAAATCTCGCTCAACGGTCCGAACAAGAGCACCGGCCTCGGCTGGGAGGGCGTTCGTCCGGAGGCCGAGAAGCGCGGCCTGCGACCCACGAGCTGGGAAGACTGGCAGCGGATTGACGGCGCCGAGCGCGCGCGCGGCCAGGAGAAGGGGAAGACCCGCGACAAGTTCGGGCGAGTGGAGGAGATGCTGGATGTTGTGGCATGAGACGATAGACTTGTACTATAGAAGAATCAGAAACGCACATCTCACCTGCCGCTACACCAACCTTACCAACCAGTTATCTGGTCACAGCGGTAAAACAAGCACCCTCCATCAAACCAAAGCTACGAGCACGAGCACGAGCACCAGCCCTCCGATCCACAACCGGTAGCCCCGTACGACAGACCTGAATACTATCCCGCTCTGCTCTTTTTTGAGCCTCTGAACCCCCCACTGCAGCCTTGGCTTGGCATCGTCCGACCATTGAACCTTGCGCCCCCGTACGTTAAGATCCCATATTCGAGATTATTTGACTATGATATAGTTGTTTAACTTACGTTACAACAACAATGAATCCTAAATATCAGACATTCTACATCTTACTTTCTTATGTTATATCCTGCATCCCCACGCCCCCAGCAGCAAGAATGTCACGACCATTCCGGTGGATCATAGTTAGTCTCGGGGAGCGGGGACCAGAACCCCGAGTGTCTGCGCTCCGTCTCGGACCAAAACAAACACGTTGTGAGGAGTAGAAATAAGGAAAGTCTAGGCCATATGGAATCATGGACATTTTGCTTGGGGATTTCTCGCAAAGCTATGGAACCCATAATCCAGACACGCGACGACACAATCGATGAAACTTAACGGTCCAGTTACCCATGGGCCCCTGAACCAACAAACATCGCGTGCCATGAACCATCCATATATACACCTTCCACAGCACCACCATCACTGTCAACCACAAACCCTACCCTACCCCTCACCAAAATTTACTATAAGCTGACATACAATCACCCTTACCAATAAAAGAAACAAATGCCAAACCCCCAGTTCTTCAACTCACCCCATTAATCGGTCATTTGCCCCGGTCTCACTCAAACACTCCCCCCTCCCCCTACATGAGTAAGTCAGTCCCCAACAACATGACTCAATCGAAGCAAGACCAACCCAAGTGGAAACAATTACCACATCGCAACTCCAATTTCAGATCATCAGCATCGGGGATCCTCATCCGCCCGTTCCGCTAGTCTAGTCTAGTCTTTCTCCCTCCCCATTCTCCAATCCTCTGTTGGAAACGAGAACCTCGAGATGAAAATAAAAGCGCCCGATCGTGAAGCTAAGACGTTAGGGTGAGGCGGTGTCTTTAGGTAGATATTAGACAGAAATAGGGAGGTAGGCTAGACTGGGTTAGGGCCGGCGCTAACCTTAGGGGCCGACGACGGGGTCGAAGGGATTTAGAGATGCCCATGTTATAGCTGATTACGTGGGAGAGGGGGGTACGGGTGTTGGATACCTGGCTATATTATGTACCTTGGGGTATTTGTACATTTGAGAGTGTTGTTTTTATGCTGGATGGCGGTTTGGTTGTAGTGTTGATTGCAGGTTGGAATGAAAAGTTATGGTGTTGTATGTCGAGTCAGCGGGAGAGATATATGGCCGTATGGAGTGAATAGACCAAGGCTGGAGGTAGTTCCAGTATGTGAGATAGTAGGCTGTGGGTATGAGATTTATTTCTCATACCTGGCAAGATAGTATCTTCTTTCTTGATGAGAACTCCAGACTTTATTCTGATCATGGAAGGGCGTATATATATATGACATGATACTGGGCCAGATTAGTAGACACGAATTGGGAAGGAAAACGGGTTCTGGAATATAGCGCCCCTTATCAAGTGCATAACTGGACTGCCAGGATGTAGTCAAAAATATTTGAATTCTCCTGGGGTGTATTATTGGTCTCAAGGCTGGGGAGGAATATACATGTTTTAGGACTGAAGGAAACCGAGAAATCAGCATCGGAGTAGACACGATTATTTGAGAAATGAGGGCATAGATGGCAATCAATCGAACCTCATGCTTACGCTAAAACATGGCCTTATCAGCTATAAAACTCGTTCTCACTTCAGAAAATGATATGCTATTATACTATGAACCATGGCTGTCATGTAAGTCATGATAGCTAACAATGATGCCATGCCCTGTCCAGGCGCAGTTCAGTGTCATTGGTTCTAGTCTGACCAACAGACCATAGCTTTGTCGATGAAGGATCGTCCAAGCACCTTCATGAACAGAATGGTGAAATTATGGAAGGAACAATGGAAATCATCCGACAGCAAGTAACACGCAACTGCGGCTGCTCTTCCTCCAATCTCATCGCAAGAACATGGGTCTAGAGCACCTCTAGCCAACGGAACCCAACCAAAGCACACGGAGCTGATTTTATCCATGCTCATCTCCAGGTCGTTATGATCGCCATAGTGTTGCGAATCATTCTTCCATCTAGACGAAACCCAACCAATGACTGTCGCACAGCTTACATCCAAGTCCCAAGTCACGCAAAGGTATCGTCAACCGCCCTGCCCCCTCTCAACACGCTCGAACATGCGTCGTGGTCTCTCGATATCCACCTCCTTGTTACCGTTACCAACACAGCACGCGAGGAACCACGGACTATACACGAAGTCTTGGCCCACTGGGTACCATCCACGGTTCCGACCTCAGCCACCAAGCCACATCCATAGTTACGGGACGTAAGCTCCAGCCACAGCCACTCATTGCTTCGGCTTCGAAAATGACGCTGGACTCGGGATTCACGCAGGCTGTCATTTGCCAGCTGCGCAGCCACCGGGAAGGATGTGTGCGCATTTTAGTGGATCGCTTAGGCGACAGACGCGAAGAAAACCTGCTGCCGTCGACGACCAGCTCAGGCATCCTGCAACGCGTGTCGGTAAGGATGACCACGTTGGGAATGGTTGCCCAGAGGAGAGGTATGCTGTAAGTTGGCGGCGAGTCAGTGGCAGAGATGACAGCGCCAGCGACAGCAGGAGAGACAGGTGCTTGGTTGTGTCGCCAAGCTCATGCTGCAGATGTATGTATTTTAACTCAGATGTATGCTAGCAAGTGTCGGCCGCTAGATACGCAACGGACTGCGGCATCAAGGTAGGTAACTACCGGTAACGAGGTAGCTACTCGACCCTCTTTTCGACTAGCAAATGCATCATGCAGCCTCGCTTGACCCGAGTATCCGGACAGATGAAGGTTTTCCTGCCGTGTCTCTCAGCGACATCCTTTGCTCCGGAGACTAGCAGCACCAGAACCAGCAGGCATCTCGTATAAACGGGAAACAACCGAGAAGCTGATAGAAAACTTTATTTGCCAGTCGATGCTGGTGACGATCCAGCCCCTGTTTCGTTGAGAAGTGACTGAGCGAGTCGGAGCTGGAGCCGCAGGGAGTTGCCGAAGAGGGAAAAACCAGAGTAGGCCTAGTGCGGCAGCCGACGAGATGGAGACCAATCATATTTCTCACCGGCTCAAGCTTCCACGTTGTGGGGCCGGCCTGTCGATCTTCATGCCGACCGCGCTTCCAGACCGCCCATTGGTCGGGGCAGTGCCATCCAGGGCAGCCGGCTTCGTATCCGCTTCAGTGTCCGTCGGTGGGGTTGACAAATTGAACGTGCAACCGGAAAGGAGGGGGAGGTATCCGTAATCACACAACAAACAGCATTGACAGGCCGCGTCAGACAGTTACCAAGAAGAAAGTTATTAGTGATTATCAATTGCCCTCAATGGACAACCTAGGTGTACATGAATATGGATACAGGTATTGGTATAGTGATCATGGATATTCTCGTAAGTAAGAAAGATCGTGACAGGGGTGAGATATGCTCAGTAAGTAGAAAGAGTGACTGTATCCACACAGGAGGATGAAGGGGTAAAGAAAAAAGAAAAAAATTAATCTAGGGAATGAATGGCAGGTGGAGTAGGAATCCGGCTGAATTCTCCACCGGCATCACCCGCTGTGGCGATTCATCTTCTGAAAATCTTCGGGCTCGGCTGGCTCGTGCGAAATTTCGATGGTCGTCTCCTGGTACACGCCATGCCCCAGATCAGCCAGTTCCATGTCCGTCTTACGCACGATGTCTTCGGTAGACGAGTCGCGGTTGTCGTCCACCGTGTCGTTGATGCTCTGTAGGCCTCCCCGCCGAAATCGAGTCTTCATGCGCGGCTTTTTCGTCTCGCTGTGGCCGTGACCCGTCGTGATGTGTGTTTGGTATGCCGCCGACTCCGTGTAAGCATACATCCTGTCCGAGGCGCTGAGCTCGGTTTCCAACAACAAGTGGCGGCGAGTCAAGGTATACACCGCCACATCCACCAAGCCCGACAGAGCCATCAGGGTTCCGGCCACCGCAAAGTAAGCACGGCTAGGAATAATATGCCGGGCGGTTGACATGCGGCCAGCCGCCAACGGAAGCGACAGCACCAGATAAACCAAAGGATAAATGACCATGTAAACGACCACCCGGTTCAATCGCTTCAAGTTTTCTTGGTGATTCTGACGCAGAGACGCCGCCTCCTGCATACGGCGTCGGAGGTAGAAAAACATGATTCCGTAAAGAATGACTGTACCGAATTCGGCGAGGAAAATCCATAGATAATGCAGCCATAGTCGCTCCGTCTCGTGTTGTGGACTCAGCCAGCACTGGAGATGTGACAGAAGGATTAGTTTTTGAAACCTTGTACCAAGCAACTTCAGGACCACTTACCCAGCCTGCTTCGGATATAACAAAGGTCTCAGAGCCAAACAAGCCAACGGGAATGAGACCAAGGATGATGATGAATATCCAAAGGCCCACGACACTGGCGACAAAGATCGGGAATGGCAACTGTCGACCTCGCAGAACCACGGCACCCGTATGCATGGCGATCGCCAAGACAAACAAACCACTTCCAGGATCACCAGTCTGAATCCACCATCCTTGAAGAACACAGGGTGCACTTGGATAGTAGACATAGCCTTTGGAAACCCAGTGAAGACATAGCAAAAATGCCGTTGCTTGTTGGAGGTCGACCAGAAGGAGATTATAAATTAAGACAACGTACTGGTTCTGTGCCAGCGGACGCTTGTAGTATTGACGCCAGAAGATGAAACGATAGGTAAGGAATGACAGCAGACCGAAGGATGCAACAAATGAACAGAGAGCGACAACACCCATGGCGATGAACCCTGCTTTGTCGCTGGCCGTGAGAATTCCGACCTGCGGGGTCGACCGACCTGCAAGATGGGCGCGACCAGCATCACTGCTGTACAGCAGGTGTGACAGTAGTGACAGAGCAGGCATCGTTCATCTCCCGGTGTAAGAGTACCTAGATCCAAAATGCTAGGTTGACAGAGGTACCAGGGTCCAGCCGGCTCAGAAAAGTGACAGGCGCAGGCTTTAAATCCTGGGGCAGAAGGTTGTTGAGGATGCTAAGGGACTGGCAGGCTAGAAATTGGGTTATCATGCATGGCAACGTCCAGTCTAAATTCTCCGCGAAGCATCCTTAATTTTCGCTTCGCTTTCTAGTTGAATCCTGCCAGCACAATTGGCCGTGACCATCCACACGTCTTGCCTCTTCCGACTGAAGACCCGGATAGGGGCCACAAAGATCTGGTATGGAGCATCCGAAAATCTGACAATGGGTCAAGCTTAGTGCGGGTTAGTGAGTGGACCACAGGGACCAAAACACCAAATGCTAAGCTCGCATACTGCTAGCGCAGGATTTAGCAGGAATAGTACTCCGTAGCTTGCACGCTGCACGGTCTTCGTTCGCGGGGTCCACTTCTGCATCTAACACAATCATTTTTATTAGTATTCTCCGAGTCCGTTGCGCTGCACAACCGCTGATTTGCGAGGAAGCCTAGAAAAGACGCTCAATCCCAGAGGAGAGGAAGATTGCCAAGTTTTGATTGCCAGAACATACTCAATGAGTGTTTACGTCAATCTGTAACCGGAGCTTCTTCAAAAGTAAGGGTGCCGTTGGTGCGGACCAGGCGACAAGCTCCTTACTGAGGACTGCTGATCCATGCTAGAACAGCTAATCCCCTGAAGTCTGCTAGAGGGCCCGACAAGGAGTCGAAAGTTCTGTGCAGGATCGCCTGCAGGACGGAGTATCGATCTAATCTGCACGGGGAAGTCGGGCTGTTGCGCCAGAGATCTTCATAATTGGAACGCACGCTCTCCGATGATGCGACGGAGTCTAAACGCAGCTGGGTCAAGTAATTGCAGGCTTATACAGCCCCCGACTGCTTGTGGGCTAGTCGCTTTCGCACGCCATCGAAGTTTGTCAGTCAGGGAATTTACGTAGACACAAAGCTTCTCGACCTCAAGACTTCCGCCAGTGGAAGGCTATCGCGGCCCAGAAATCTGGTACCGGTTGTTGGTGGGAGATGATCCAAGGTATCAGCATCTTTGCATTGTTTAGATGCTGGTGATTGTGTTCTGTGGTATATTGAGAAAGGGAGTTGACAGAGTTGACATTTGGTGGTGGGCGAAAGGAAAGAGAAGGCAAGTCAAGTGACCTTTCCGTGTCTCTCGGTTTCTTTCCTCTTCAAGGTCTCACCAACACAACCAACACAACCAACTCAACTACTCATACTACATCGATGTCAACTCAACTGTCTCAACTCTTCCTTCTCCAAGTCATTCCTTCCACACGCCATCACATCTCTTACTCCAACCTTGACTCATTTCGGGTTGTGCAGTGATCTTCAGGGATGAGCGGACCTTTCCAAAGCCATGGTCTTGAAGCTTAATTGCTCGGGATTCCCCCATCGTGGCCAGAAGCTGACCCGATCGGCTGGGTACGACCTCGTGAGGCCCATAGATAGCCAATCTTCAGAAACAGCCATGTGATGGCTCATCCATGGTTCCTGAACTATACCAAACTTCCCAGCCGCGAGGCTGGTTCCAAGGAACGAGCTCCTAACCACGAACCGTGGTCTACTCCAAGTGCCATCCCACCATTCTGCGGCTACCCCGATACATCTATCATCATCAGCAGACACACCTTCAAACGTCAGATCCAGAGTACATGAACAGGGGCTCGACGGAAAATACTTTCAAACTTGTTGGTGGAATGGGCATGGGTTGTTGTCGCAGGTAACAAACAAAAAGAACGCGGAGACCAAGTCTTTTCTGGAGGGATTTCCAACCGGTCGGCAGTGGGAAAATACAGCAACTATCTCAGCTGCACAGTGCCTTAGAGGTGTTCGGCACCTCAATTTCTAACATAAGCCGTCGCGGCCCAACCCAAATGCGGCCGTGGTTTTCCACGCCAGGACTTCGGACCTCCTACACTGTGCGTACCCGACATTCTGTCTGGGGGTTACTCCGAACGTCGGATCTGGAAGGATTGATCGACGGGAGGCATCACGCTGCTTCGACGCCGGATGCGACGATCCCTCCCTAATGGCTCGTCTCGTTTCTTGGCATGATGAGACCTTAAACAATTAATGATCAAGTGGCACCATTCGCCAAGCTCCTCCCCAGAGTAGTCAAGCCTTCGCAGAAGATTTTTGGTTCAAGATCCAAACCATCATCGAATCGGCCATGTTTGACTCACCAGTAAAGTTCTCCCCATGCAGCTTCAACGTCGAGATTAATGATTGACGTTGTTAGAAGGAATACGGGAAGGAATGCTGAGTCGCTTGGCATGGGGTTGCATGACCTGGCCATGCTGCAGTTGTATTACTTGGATGATCTATGAATAGGATCCATTCCCAGTCAACCCACAGCCTCCAAGACAAGTCACCTGTTCTTTTCCCAGTCGGAGGTAGCCGGATGTGAGGGCAGCAAATGCCTCTAAGGCTGTATGTCTCATCCCAAGCCCGAGCTCGTTTGCTTTGACTGGTCCGGATTGTCTGTGCTGCGGTCCCTGCCACCCCCGCATGTCTCTCCCGCTCACTACTGATGTGGTGTTGCTCTCCGCCAAATGAGGGGGAATGTCTCACTCCCGCCTCGTTGTGTGCAGATCTATACCTGTCACTGTCCTAGTTCGGAATACGTGGACGATATATTCTGTGATCATGTTACTATTCCCAGCATCAGGCCTCCAGTGCTTAGGCGGATGCGACGGATCATAGCAGCACGTTGACCAGGTAGGTCATATCCAAGGCAACCACTGAGCGAGCCTACCTTCGATAACACACCGCTTCGCGACCAAGTCAAGGAAGAGAGAAAGCTTTATAAACCGCTCCTCGGACACTTCAAATTACCTGCTCATCAAGTTCATCACACACATCCTCTTACCCACGCAAGCAAGAAACCAAGAGTAACAACCTCGTCATACTCTCCCAGCCCAGACAATATTCGTTACGCCAAGATGAAGTCATTCGCATCTGCTCTGGCTGTTCTCAGTGTCTTCTACACCTCCGCCCTAGCCTCCCCAGTCGAGACCACTACCGAGGCCGCCGAGGCCGTCAGCGTTTCCGTCTCCTACGACACAGTGTTTGATGTTGGCAGCCAATCCATCAACACCGTCTCTTGCTCCAACCTGAACTACGCTACCTTTGCCGACATCCCGGGCTTCCCCAACATTGGAGGTGCTCCCACCGTGTCGGGCTGGGGCAGTCCCAACTGCGGAAAGTGCTACCAGCTGACCTACGGCACCACCTCGATTTACGTGACGGCCATTGATGCGGCTCCCGGCGGCTTCAACATTGCTGAGGCAGCCATGAACAGCCTGACCAACAACCAGGCCGTTGCGTTGGGTCGGGTTACAGCGACCTACACTGAGGTGGATTCATCATTCTGTGCATGAGCGGTCGGGAGGCTGTGAGCTTGGGAATTTCCGTCTGATTGGTTAATGGATTGAGTGATGGATATGTCATATGTCGGTCTTTGGAATTCGCTAATCATTTAATGTCATAATGTCAAATATCTGCACGTTTTGTGCACCGTCATGCAAGTCAACAGTAGCACTGTTGTAAGCAGCAAGTCACACGCTGACCTGTACAGCATCAATTGTAACGTCCTCAAGTAGTTCCTCCTGTCTCCAGA
Source organism: Aspergillus brunneoviolaceus CBS 621.78 (assembly GCF_003184695.1). NCBI lineage: Eukaryota > Fungi > Ascomycota > Eurotiomycetes > Eurotiales > Aspergillaceae > Aspergillus > Aspergillus brunneoviolaceus. The sequence continues at coordinate 51,295 of NW_020290837.1, forward strand.
CCATGGTTATGATGGTATAGAATACAGAAGAACGCCGGATGCGAAACTCTTCCCAGCACAATTTGCATCTTGCATCTCCCTCCGCTAAACAGCCTCAGACCCACTTGGATTAGCAGGGTTTCCATATACACCATCCCGTTCATCGCCCTCGACCCCACAATGTTGTATGGTCCTTTGCCTGTCCCTATGTAAAGTAAGTAGGTGCAATATCTCCTACTACCGTTTTTTAAACTATGCTACTTAGCCATATGCGCCCATATGCTCTCGGTTATCCATACTTCATGTTCAAGTCCGTGCGTGTGCGTGCCCTTTCCATCGTACAACAAACGCACGTGCGCGGGTGGTCTTCGTCGCCGTGGACGACCGACGCTACTTATCCTCAAATGCGCCGGCGTGGATCTGTCATCGTCGCAAGTAGGACGTATGGGACAGGGATGGTGAGGGTCTGCTTTTCTCGACCTTGGGGCCTGTGCCCATTCCCTTCCCTTCCCCTGTCCTTTCAATGACCAAGTTCCAGTGAGCTTTGTAGTTATCAGCATGGTTCGCATCCCCACAGCTGATGAATGACTCTCCTACTCCAGGCAGAAACCCCTTGTGTTGAAGAAATGTTCATTCTTCTCCACCTGCTAGGGGTGTCATAGACCCCGAGGCCGCTTAAATCCGATTCCTTCGGAAACTCAACGCACAAACCAGGTAAGATGGTATGCCGCGAAAAACTCGTACATATAGTGAGATTCCATCTATGTACCGGACTGACTGCCTCGGATATGAGAAACGAGTCAGTTGCGTCATGATGATATTTTTTTATACCTCTCTCTGCCGTGCGTGGTGCTGCTGCTGCTGCCGCCGCAGGCTACCCTGAGCACAAGCAATAGTAAGAGCCCAATAGTCAAACTTTGGGTTGCTGCTGCGCAGGAGCTGTTCGAGCTGTCTTTGATTGAAGGTGTTTCGAGTCTGAGGGAAACCTGTCAGTATGCGGACCACACCTAGCAATCTGGAGAAGATGCCTCCGGGTGGGGACTTACCGGCCGTTGATATGAAGGACCGAATAAGCATCTTGTTTGAGAACTAGAGTAGATGCAGCTGACACATGCGCGATGGTTACGCGCACGATCTGACCGGTCTGACATTGCCACGCATTCGGCGGAGTGGCCCTTGCCCTCCCGACATGACACCCAGGCTTCTTCTCTCTGGTAGAGTTGCCCCCGCTGCTGGAGAAGTTTGCTCTCCCGGTGCGATGACCGTGGTCCCGTTGGGTCGGTTTCGGGGTTTATTGGGGATTGGCCGCATCTGCAGCGGCATTCCTGTCGGGATGAGAGTCTCTGTCCACCACGGGAGCAGTCTCCTCTTCCAAGTTAGGCCTGATTGTTACCTCCCGTGGCCACGGCTTTGGTGAAAATGTTGGTGATCATTTTGATCTACTGCCGAATACCCTCAAGGCTAGCGCGAAGGCAATTGTATTTCAATAGATTGATTTGCAGACGGCTTAGTGGCAGCAGCAGTTGTTTTAGTGGTGGTGTCGTGGTGGTGGTAGTGGTGGTGGTGGCGATGGTGGTTTCTGTGCTTTACGAGTGGAAGCAATGGAGGTGCTCAAGTGTGCATCTATACGAGTGACTCTTGGCCAGCTGAAACCTGTATATCCCAGCCCTTTTGGCCAATCTCGTTTGGTCGTACGTGGTCACGAACCCATATCGACTCTTGTAAGACTTGACCTATACTGTCCATTAGCGAACGTGCCCGATGTATGGCTGTGGGATACGCTACCAATCAGCACTCCCAAGTCTTTGCCACGTTTCAAAGAAGCTGAATTCCCGTTGATCATGTGTGAGGTTGTAAGTCCCGAAACCGCTATTTGCCACACTCAGCTTACCGACGCAGATGCTCTGGAGTATGGATGGCTGCTCTAGGAGCCGCGGCTTTCGCCTTGGTCTTAGGCCTTGGATGCGGGTACGGGAAATTCTTTTCAGGAGTTATATTACGGCCAATACGGCCAGCACCTGACAGCTTTGATGAGCAAGGCAAGCAGAATTCTGGCCTTGCGAATTGCCAATCCACCAAGTAATGTCCTGTCTCAGGAGGATCGATTTAGAAAAGTCTGCTTCGATGACATACATCGGCCACAGTTCACGACGAGGTCTTAACTAGAGATACTTCGTCAACGTCTTCTCAAATCAGAATTTGGCCAAGAGGGAAAGTCACCAGGATTCGTAAATCACGATGTAGTCGTGGTAAATTGCCGCATTGCCCAAGCCCATATCAATAGGAGGTTTGGTGGAAGGGTCCTGGTGCACCCTTTGTTTCAATGTAGTAGGTAAGGTTGATTATGGTCTGGAAGCTGCATTTCTTATGTTTCGAGCATTAGACCAGGCTTCCAATTCTTGTTGAACTCCTTTTACCTGTGGAGGTCTTGGTTCTATTGGTTTCTTCGCCTTTGTGGAGTCTTTCGGGTTGAAGGTCATTGGAGTTGACTTGTTGAGCCGGATTTCAAGACTTCCAATGGGTCACGGTTGGAATGTAGACCTTGTCAAGTGTGGGCTACTGCCAGTTCCATAATCTCGGAAGTAGAAGAGACAAAGAGAAGATAGGTTTGATGGAGATAGGTGTGTTGGTTGGTATGTGGGTGGACGTGGAGGGATGGTTTGTGGTAGAGGGAGGAGAAGTTGTTGACAGCGGGGGGTGTCATCTCTTAGGGTTCCATTGAATAGGAAGCGCTCTGGATGATAGAGAATCTGAGAATCTACGGTTTGAATACGGTTTGTCAATACGGGTAATTTAATGTACCAATAATTAAATGAACATCGCTCGAGATTCCTCAATTCAATCCAGTTCGGTTCATGTTCTATTGACCTAAGGAGCCTGTCAATTCTCCTCCAGTGAAACAGCTCAATACGCATCACTGGTTGATTGGACTCTTAGTTTGAACAGGGCGCACTTCGTGATCCTGAGACAAGCCCTCTCTGGTCTTCTGGTCAACCTCACCTTGTATCTTCTCTTCATCCTGCGCATCGCCTTTCTCCAGAAGTCGCCGCGCGGACTCATCCCCATCTAATCCAGCGGCACGCTCATTATGCAGGCGCTCTTGCTCCTGCTTTCTATCCTTGACCTCCAATGCTGCCTCCTCCCGAGCCACTTCGTCAGCATCGATACTCTCTAGACCCACCACGCCTAGAATGCGTCCAACCAGGAATTGGTACCGCAGATGGCCGCTGATAAAGTCGCTGGCGTCCACATTTTCCACCCCGGACACACCCTGCACAGGCTGTAGACCGGCAACACCAAGCTGAAGGCTGCTGGTTCGGTACAGTAGCGCGAGAACGGCGTCGTTTTCAGAGTACACATTGACCAATCGACCACTGACAACACTGCGTAGACGGCGCCAGTGAGGTGCGTTAGACGGAGTAGGTGAGCCCATGAGAACCGCTGATTCCACTAAGCCGAATGCCTGCCGCTTGGCGAGGGTCTGTAGACAAGAAAAGATAACCCGGGAGCCCATCGAGTAGCCGATCAGCGTGACAGATCTTTCGCCCTGTACTTTGCTGATCAGGGCATCCGCAAGTGCCTCACCGGCCTTGTCCGCGCGAGCCTTGGCCACGCTAAATGGGTTGTCCGCGACGCGGGCAACCTTGAGTAGCCCCAGGGGTAGCATGACTGCACTCATAATCTGAGCAAAGATAGTACGGGACAGGACTTGACCTCCAGCAGCCCAGCCAGCACTCGTGACAAGATAGTTCATGGCGTTGCCGAGCTTCATCAGCGGCTTTCTTTCCCAACGTAGACCGAATACTTCTGAGTCACTGCCAATCACTTTCCACGGGACAACATAGTTGTCTTCTTCCGTCACCCAACCTGAGATGCCGATTGTGACTCGCAGCATATGATCATTTTCAGCTGCCTCCCTCTCGTCCTCCGACCTTCGATGGGTACCACGAATAGGCAGGAAGGCGAAGTCGTCCACTTCCCGCGCATACTTGTCGACCATGCGACCCGTCATGCGGCCTCCGTAAGCACCAAAGAGCCCTCCGACGATGACACCACTACCAGCCAAGGCGCCCAAGTAGCCAGCAGCGGCTGTGGCGCCAAGGCCAAGCCCACCCAAAACTGTGCCAAGACCAGCCGCAACAAGAGGCGCGGCGAGCCCGCCCGTGATGCCGATCAACGCGGCTCCTGCGACAGATGCTATTCCAACCTTCCACTTTCTAGACGAATCGCGGTGCTTCCCAGGTTCTTTGGCCTCGGCTTGGGAAAGCTGAAGAGCTGTGTCGAGCAGTCCCCGTGCAACCTTGACCTCGTCTCCATTGAGGATCTTAACGTCAAGGTCTAAGGAAGACGATACGTACAGCATTAGTACCCGTGAGCGAGCATTGTAGTGCTCCAGACTCAGCATCAACAGTAGTAACGAGTGTAGGATCAACAGCTTCTTCGCTCTGGGCAGGTGCACGAGAGGCGTTTCGACCGGAGGATAAACCTCACGAAGTTTCTTCAAAGCAGTCTCATCCTGTTCCAGTCGTGGCTCGGGCAGTTCTTGCGATGCGTCGTCTTGGCTGGATTCAGTCTGAGCATCATCGTCCCGATTTACTACTTCCCCGATCCGGAGCAGGACGGTATCTCTCCAGTCATCAAAGCCCGCGAGAGCTTTGGCCTCGAGTTGAAGATCCTTGGTCGAAGCCTTTACTTCCGATGGAGCACGATCGTTTGAGCTTTCGTCCTCGTGATGTTCAAGAGGATCAAACAAGGAGTCCGTATCTTCCTCGTCCTCCTCATGTTTAGAGAAGTCATGTGTAGTCTCCTGGATGGCCGGAGGAGCGACATGGAAATTAGCGACAATGCCATTTCGCATCTGCTCAATTGCCTCGGCGACCAGAACAGTCAAGTCAGCGCGCTGCGGGCGGTCGAGGATGGTTGTCAGATCTGCTCCGCGGTCGCTCGGGGACGGAGCAGGCGGCGTAGCATGGCCCGACCCGAATTTGCTAGCATGTTTCTCTTTGAACGATTTCCACATGATTGCGGATGACCACAGTCGGAGATTTACATCAATTGATGCTAAGGGTGTCTTACAAGCTGCAATCACGTAGGCATCAGTGAGTGAGACAGAAATCAGGAGGTCGCCGCTTGCAGCGGAGATGAGATCACGGCTGACTCAGCGCCCAGACTGTCCCCGGTTATTTGGAGCAGCTGAAACAATCACGTAAGTCACTCTTAAGTTGAATCAACCTGCCAGCGTGCGTGCAAAGTGCCTGATTTTGGTCTCTTTCTCCCCCAGAAAGAAGCGCTTAGTTTTTGGTATCCACCACGAAGAATTTGCCTTTGGTCTTGGAAGCATATGCGAGGGCGTTTCCATCCCAGATGTCTCCGTCCGGTCGCTCGTTCCTTTGCGATTCAATTCGTTGAATCCTCTTATTGCGTCCAACAACCCGTTCCTTGGACAAGGCTTCTTTGAGCTTTTCCAGACCAATCGTGTTTTCCTTCACCGCTTCAGGAGTCTCGTCGCGGATGCTTTGTAGAGGCTCAACGCCGCTGGCATCGACGCGCTGGATTTGCTTCACAAAATGGATCTGGGACTCCAGAGTGTCGAGCATTTTTCTCTCCTCTTCCTCGTTCGCGGGTCGAGGCAGTGCAGACAAGCGGAGCAGATGGCGAAGCTGTTCGGGAGTCACCGAGGGAGTGGAGGGCTTATCGGTCTCGTCGGGGAGCAGCGAACGGACAGACCAAGTCGGCTTGGCAAGAATTGCGTCAATGTCATCTTGTCCTTGAGGCTGGGAAGTAGAATATGGGCGATGTTTGGCGACGAGGGAGCGCGGAGATTGACGGCGCAACAAGGCGGATAGCCGTGAGCTGCTGCTGCGCAAGAACATATCGGTCGTGATGATGAGTGCGTAAGACGTTGCGCAAGTAGTAGGTCAGATTGAACAATGTAGTAGACACTTGTGCCAATTGTAAATGTCAAAGCGAGAGATAAACAAGCAAGACAGGCTGAAGATTGAGATCCAGTGAACTGCGGTGGAGGCAGGGAAGAGAGCAAAAAGCACCACACAACAATTGTGGCTGTCCTCCAATAAAAGGGCGGGACAGCCCACCGCCTACGTTGATGGGGAGGGAAGCTCTCGATCCCGCCCGCTGTTAGTGACGGCAACCTTGAACGCTTCAGTTCGCCCTCCATCTTCTCCTCATCTTGCTGGCTGAGCCGCTCCCATATCTCCAATATCCTTTATTTGCTCTAGCTGGAATATAACTTCTGCTCTTTTCTGCGGTAAATAAGTTTCAGCTGTTCAGCATGGCTCAAGATCCTCGAGTTCTTCTCCAAAAAGTAAAATCTCCTTATCCCACTCCCCCGCCCCGCTATTCCTCCATATTATCATACCCGACTCCAAATGAATGACGATCACTGATTCCATGCTCCTCCACTCTTTAGGCTGATCAAGCGCTGAGTCGCGCATCTGGTGGCTTCAGCTTCTTCGGTGGTCGCACAGAGAAATATGAAAATGCCGCCGACTTGTACTCGCAGGCTGCGAATGCCTTCCGAGTTCAGAAGCAGAGTAAGCAGCCTCCGCACCGCATTCCCAGTCGCCTTACTTCAACCCTGACACCAAATCTCTCCCCTTTTCAGACAAGGAAGCCGGTCTTGCGTTCGAGAAGGCCGCTTCTATCCAGGCGCAAAACCTCAACGAGCCCGATGACGCTGCCAACACCCTGACCGAGGCCTTCAAGGTCTACCGCAAGTCCGACCCCGAGGACGCCGCCCGCGTGCTCTCCAGCGCTATCCAACACTATGTGCTCAAGGGGAACCTCCGTCGCGCTGCGTCGCAGCAGCAACATCTGGCCGAAGTGTATGAGGTGGAACTGGGTGACAACAAGAAGGCTCTGGAGGCCTATGAGAAGGCAGCGGAATGGTTTGAGGGTGATAATGCTGAGGCGTATGTTCTACCCTTCAGAATGAAGCGTTCGGGCCATCTATCCGGCAGAGCTAATCTTGCAAACGCAGCCTCGCGAACAAGCACTACCTCAAGGCCGCGGATCTGGCCGCCCTCGAAGGTGACTACTACAAGGCCATCGAGCACTACGAGCGCATTGGCCGCTCATCTATCAACAACAACCTCATGAAGTGGTCGGTCAAGGACTACTTCCTCAAGGCTGGTATCTGCCACTTGGCGACGAATGTTAGTTTACTGTCAACCTCTAGCATCCTCCACTGCCTAACATCGAAAATAGGATTTGGTCGCCACCAACCGTGCCCTCGAAAACTACCGCGACATCGACACCACCTTCGCCTCCACGCGTGAGCATCAGCTTCTCGTCGACCTGGTCCAGGCCTGTGAAGCAGGCGACCAGGAAGCTTTCGCCGACAAGCTTTTCCAGTACGACCAGCTCAGCAAGTTGGATAAGTGGAAGACGACGCTCCTACTGCGGATCAAGAACAACATCGAGTCGCAAGAGGAGGACTTTTCTTAGCGCCCCGTTCGCCTTCTTTTCTTCTTCCTCGTTTTTGTTTGAGCTAGTTATTTGGTTTTGAAATACTTGATAAACCGAGGAAGGGCCACCTCTCCTGCTTTCGAGTCCCTAATCGCATCTCAAGTGATTACTTCTTTGGCTGGTTCCATGCTTATTAGATACATGCTGCGCTGTGCCTATCATGCTCCATTATCGGAGGTTATCGAAAGTTATCATTATTGAAGTTTATGTTAATTCTGCCGATCGACCCCATATAGCATCAGTTTGATCCTGACTGTGGTCTACATTCGTATCGTTCCTCTATGAAAGCGATGCCAACGAGATCATTCGGTATTGATCAACACTACTACAAATTGAAATGGAAGTTCTCGTGCACTATCTTCATATTTGGGTCAATCGCAACAGTACCGTGAGCTCGATCAGGTACAGTCACTGTAACTGACTAACGACCCTTGGAACCGGTTTCCGTCCGTTGTAAACAAACCTGCCCATCCATGATATCCATTACACTAGCCCCCCCCTTGAAGAAAACTGCGATTAATGCACTATTCACCTCTTGCCAGGCCAGCGCAAATCCACTCCCCAATTCTCTCCACGTCCCTAACAATGAAGGAAACAGGATCCACTAGGGGGCTGCAATGACTGAGTAACTTCTACTCCGCCGCAGGAGCATACCTTCCATGTCTCCCAACAGCCACATAATCGATACGCCTATGCCGCCCTACGACACTGCAAGAAAGGATTTCCTTTTCTGCACAAGCTCGAACGGTTGGATCGAGCCGAAAGTCCATGATTTGTCATATCCGTTGTTCAGGTTGACAGATGGCTGTACTCTTTCTCGGAAATTGAGTCTTTGCGCCTACACGAGCCAGTTACAAAAGAGGGCAACACCCACATAACGGGTGCATATATCATGTGAAATATGTATCAAAAGATGATCGTTGACTGCTAAGCAGAACCGAGGACTTCAGGGACAGATTCGCGTTTTACACGAGTGCTGGAGTCTAGTGGCACATTTCGGGTGAAGGAAAATCGAGCTCATCTTCCCTATTACCTGTCTTGCCCTGCGGTGAGTCATAATTCCAGAGCTTAGCTCTTCAGTTTCTCGTTGTTCATTTGCTCAGCTGCATATGCTTTCGACTATAGGTAGTTTAGGGCGGTTAGAACAGCTCTCCCTTGCATGATGGGGCGAATGATCTTTGCTGCAGCTGGATCCAAGTCAGAATTCATGGATACTTCATGATGTACTTTATGCCCCCGTCCGGTCAGTCAGGCCGCCGAAGTGCATGAACTACCTTTCTCAAGATCTGTTTCCCAGGATCTGAAACACGGCACAGAAGGTAAAACATGTCACCTACCGTGATACATCGAGCTTGCAGTCGCAAAGGCCCTACATCCTGACTCCCATCTCTTTGGCCAATCCTACGCTGAAGTCTTCGTGCCAGGATCATATTTGAAGATATATTGACAGGAATCTCGTATTCAGCGGATCGCACTCGAAGGCTGTAGCTTGAGGTGTGACTTAAAGTCATGTCTGACACAGGCTGTCTTACCTAAGACGATTAAGTTGAACGGTGTGGTCTAGAACCATCCAAACCACAGCCAGCCCTAACCATGATGAGGTAGGCTTGTCCTTTGAACACGGTCACAAGATCATCTGCGGGGTATGGATGAATGTATACGTCAAACCGAAAAAATGATTCATGTGTCCGCCAACGAAAGGAGGGTGCTTCATTGTTCTTCGCATGGAGGTGGGTTGCACAGCTCTTCAGCACATTCCCATCGCGCAACAGGCCTCGGAGGACTACCCAGACGTGTGCACATTCCTGCAGGTGAACTTCGCCATCCCGCGGCAGATCACGGTCACGGTCCACCCGGCCGTCGATAGCGACGATAAGCTCGACTGGGTGGGCGCGCAAACCACGGGGACCATCAACCTCGATGCCACGCTGGGGCTGGCCCCGGACGCTCAATGGACGATGGCAGTCAACGTCCGCCAGCTCGTCAACCTCCTCTCGCTACCGCGTGCCTTACGCGGCCACAACTGCTTCTCCGCCCGCATCATCCGCATGGTGGACCGCAAGCTGACCCCAACAAAAGCCGGACCGACGCCCTTCGTCAGCGACGGCACCGATCTTAGCTGGACGACGGTGGCGAGCGCCAACTACGGGCTGTCGATCCAGTGGAAACCTCCGCAGCCGACGACTTGGCTGGCGGACTTCATCAAGAACAGCCTCACGGTGGCGGCGGGATTCCTGCCCCTCGTCGGCCCGGTAGCGGCGGTCTGCTTCCCGCTCGCGTGGACCGCGATCGTCGATCCCCGGGCCTTCGATGGGATCCTCAAGGAGCTCATCCCCGTCGCGGACTTGGCGATGAAAGTGGCGGGTAATATGCGGCGAAGTGCCGAGGAGCAGGTGTACTATCTGCCGCAGGAGTGGTCCGCCACCGTCCACAACTTCAAGCTGCTGGCGGCGGAGAAACAGAGCGCGGCGGAGCAGGAACTGGCCAAGGCCACCCAACCGCCGGCACGCGCCAAGATCCCCGCGCCGGAGATGGTCAAGAAATTCGAGGCCATTCGCAAATTCAAGTACTGGAATCTGATGAAGCCCCTACCTGCCGCGGTCACCGCCACCGAAACGACGGTCCGACTCGATGCAGCGGGGGAGCCAGTTGAGGCGCCGCCGAAACCCGCATTCGCCCCGGAAACCGCTCTTCCGGCTGTTCCTGCGCCGCTCCCCCTCGACCAGCTGAAGCCCAGCTCCTCATTCCAGCTGGCGGGCCAGGTGCTTCAACAATCCGCGGCCCCCGCGGCTACGGGTCATAATGATGGCGCTTCGGGGGGGATCTTGGATGAGGTACGCCCCGAGGAGAATCAGGCCAGAGGAGCCACCATCGATGAGAGCTGGCTGGATGCATATCTCCACGAGGAGCTCTTTGGAGATGACTAGTGAGTGAATATGAGCACGCTAGTCTGGTCTTTCAGAGCGGGTTGATTTTCCCCTGGCAAAAGTATCTCATCTTAATCGCCTTCTGTATTGCGTTCGACTGTATGCATCTGTGTCTATCGTAAGCGATCCAAATTGACACCAAACTATTTACCCGTCGAGGATTTCAAGCAATTCGTAACCTCTTATAATTCGAGTGAGGGCAATCCGAGTCAACCCATGAACTCCCAGAGCTAAGGATCAAACTCTCACTGGGCTGTGAAGCTGTGCTTCGTTGTCAACATGGATTGTAGGAGGCATAAGTAACCTGGTTTGGGGGTAGGATATGAGGTACTACTACTACACTAGCTCAATATGATATGTGCAGACAAGCAACTGAAGGGAAGGTTGCAACTGCCACCCGCGGCCAAGTGAAACAACCTAGTCACCTTGCACTGAGAGAATGAACTGGTTTCGTTCCCATCACTTCACCATGGTCTTCTCCCTCTTCCGCGCCTCTCCCCCCCTCAACTTCTCTATTCCCCGGTCCATCGCCACTTCTTTCCTCTCCGCTATGCTCATTGAAGTCATCATTTCACCACCACCTGGTACAGTACCTGGAAACCCAAGTTACCACCACCTACCACCCAGCGAACAACCGCACCTCAACCGGCAACACCATCAGATAAGATCCAGACCACCCCCACGGAACCACGCGACAGTGAATGTCTCACCGCGTCCCAGCCAACACGTCCGCAGCGGAGCTCAGCCCTAAAGGTGGATTTTCGCGATCAGTTGACATCCCGCCAGACCAGACACTGCGATTGGCCCCCTTCGCGTTACACCCCTGTCAACACGTCCCAGACACCTTGTAGCAGTGGAACAGCCCTATAAGTGGACTTTCGCGATTGGTTGACATCTCGACGGAGGGGGCGCTGTGATTGGGTGGAGGGAGGCCCGACGCGTCCAGAGTAACACGCGCCTGTGTTTCAGCCTTAGGAGTGGATTTTCGTGATGCTTTCACACCTCGATGGGCCTTTGTGGTGCGTGGCTGGGGTGATTCCCTGGTGGTGTGGTTATCGTACGGTGAATGTGTTTGCGCTGGCTCATCCCAATTGAGAGGATGATTTCGGACGGGTCGAGGATGACAACCATAGGGCGCCTGACTCGGTTCGCTCAGATGACGGAGCTGGGTGCGGAGGCACCAACGGTGTTGACGTAGTCTTGACTGACTGCAGTAACTCATGTAGGTTGTTGCTGTATTCTCAGTTGACTCTGTCATCATGTTCCAGGACAGGCATCAAGTTAATCTACCCACCCGGCACAGCGAACCATGGGAAGCTTTTCACGGCACCAGGGATGCTTCAGATATGCAACAAGATAGGATCTGCTTATTCGATCGGAACAGAGACTGCGGCTTCTCTCCAGCATAAGCTAACCTACATATAGTTCGATATAGGCTGTGGATCCACTGACTCGGGGCTGTGTCTTCCGTAGGCTGTGGCGCAATAAACCGACGGGCCGAAAGCTAAGACCATTAGCCCCATGAGGTGGTCCCCGCTTACTATACCTGCCTACTACTTACTGCCTATAAGTTGCCCTCGATAGCCTTGACTCTCTAGCTTTAGTCTGTCATCTCTTCTGCCCTCCTTCAACACCCTCCGTCTATCCAATTACCATCTCATCCCTCACCATGTCGCACTACCGATTCATCTCCCTAGCTACCAAGCCCTCCGCTCAGCTCAGCTACAGTTTCCACCCCGCCGGGGGCGCCGCCAAGCAGCCCGCTCTAGTCGTCTTCGTCAACGGCCTCGGACTCCCGCAGACCTCCTGGGAGGGCGTCATCGCGCGCCTGCAGGCCCAGCCTCCCGCCGCCGGCCTGCCAGCGATGCTAACCTACGACCGGTACGGCCAGGGCCAAACCACCGACCGAGACCCCGCCGACAGCACCGCCGAGGACCCCACGCACGGCCACGACACATTAACCGTGGTCCGGGACTTGCACCAGCTACTCACCCAAGTGGCCGCGGAGAAGATGGGCGTCTCCAACCTCAGCAAACTACCGCTCATCCTAGTGTCCAACTCAATCGGCGGCGCATTGGCCCGCCTCTATGCCCAGGAAAACCCCGGCACCGTCGCCGGACTCCTGTTCCTGGACAGCGTGCTCGCCAACTCCGACTTCATCTCCATCTACCCGGACCCGGACGCGGCCGGGTTCGATCCGCGCAGCTTGCCAGAAGGGGTAGACGCGGAGGCGATCCGCGCCGCAAGAGCCTACATGCAACGCGTCTTCCACCCCAGCAACGGCAGCCGCGAGGGTCTGAGCCGACGCAACCTGGCGCAGCTCTTGCCGGCCAGCGACGGGCCCAGGTTGCAGGGCCCGGACGGCCGCGGGCCCTGGGTGACGGTGGTGGGCCATGAGTTCGAGACGTTTCAGGTGGAATTCGAGAAGATGGGCGGCGCGCCTCCGCGGCTCACACAGCTCTACCTGAATCCCTACTGGCATCGGTTCAATGAGGGGCTGGCGAGGCTGACCGACGCGGAGCGGAGCAAGGGCCCGCTTCAGGCGCCGGGGGCCGGGCACTTTGTCCAGAAGGATAATCCGGCCCTTGTTGCGGATGGACTGCGTGAAATGCTTGACAAGGCCCTGTGAGAGCAGAGGGTGCAGCTGCACGGTTTGGTGAGGTTTAATGGGTCTGTATTTTCCTCGGTACAAATTCAGCCTGCCGCTGGCGGGGGCACTCCGCACGGCAGGATCCGACTTAGGGCTCGGCGGTTATCGGATAGCTCGGGTGGTTTGGATGGGCATTTCTCGGCTAATGAATCTCAACTATGCCGTCAGAATCATGGTCCTGCCATTGTTTTACAAATTCATCTTCTACCGATCAATTGTAAGAGCAGCGCAGTAGAAACAGATACCTATGCAAACGTTAAGGCAGCTACAAGCCTGCTGCCCGATTTTGAGTTCACCGACAACCTAGTCTTTGGTAGCAGTTACATATACCTCTCCAAACGCCCTCATAGTGACAGTAATACAGACAGCCATGACCTCCCACACGATTCCATGCCATTGTTGTCTGGCTATCAACTCTGGCGATAGTGAAGATGTTGTACCTCCCACAAACAAGCCGGTATGGAAACATCCCCTCGGTTGAGTCCTTACCCCGGAGCGACTTAATCTCAAAGTTAGCGAGCGAGCGCTATACACGTCAAATCCTGAACGCCAAATTGTCTTGAATCTTAGCGTTTTCGCAGACTGTGCTTTAAATCCAGTGATCCTTATTTTAGAGAGTAGACTAGCGAAGTAAGCAAAACGATTACACTTGTATCACAAGGTTAGGGGCCATTGGGCGACTTCGTTCAACCAACTGTATTTTCGTTTCAAGATTGTATAGCTTGCGATATATGTTCTCTAGAGAACAGGAGATCAAGGAGTTAGAGCATTTTGGTCATAGACCCCGTAATTCTACTATTTGACAATAACCTTAACAAAATTTGACTGCTCGTGGTACTCCTTCGGATTTGGTTGTGAGATTCTGGTCAACAGAACCCTACTGTTCAATTCCTTAACTGTACTATATATAGTCTGTAAGACCGACGTGGTTAGTACAGTTGACGAGCAACATAAAGCTTGACAGTGGCGACCACTCTCTGGTTCATAAGGGAGAAATCTAAATCTGGTCGTTTAGGAACTAGCGCAGGCCCAATCCCTCGGATTCACTCCATGAAAAACAACATACTGTCAAGGATTAAAAAAAGAGTCAACCCTTCTCAGTTGGTGCCCAGGAGAGGAGCGATTCCTGTTGTGTGTTTTGATTGATAGACGAAGAATAGCATTGTGGATGAAGCAAGGGGGGAGTCCCAACTCTCGGGTACCTGACCGAACCCAAATGTTCAACCTCTATATTCCGCCAATTGAATGGTTATTTCTTACACTTACACATACCAGATGCACTGACAGATGCCCGGTTGCTGGGGTACCCTGACCCTCCACATTCTTGACACCTGGTCTTCCGGGCAACAACCGCAAAGCCACCCGAGGGGTGGACGGTTATATCTCGAGATCCACACATTCCTTAATCTTTTCAAGGGGAAGACACCCCAAAATTAGATCGGATGTTGTTGAGAGGATAAAGGATGTACCATTCTCGAATTCCACACCGGTAGCCTCAAAGGCTTGAGTTCAATGTAAGCATCGCGAGAGTTCTGGAAAGGAAAGGTTTAAATGCCTCAGTATCCCCCGGCTTGAACATGTACAACCAAGAACTACGCCTCACGACTTTTCTATCACCAAGACTATAATCAACCTCAACACTTCGCCATTACCCAATCGAAGATCTTTGCACACTCCATAAATCAACCATCAACATGCGCACCTCATTTGTAACTCTCCTGCTCGCATGCAGCAGCTACACTGCGCTCGCGTTGCCCTCGCACGGTAGCCTCGCTAAGCGATCGTGCGACGCCAACGTCTGTATTGTCCAGGCAAGTCGCCCTCTGCCTTCCCAAATCCTTCTAACCCCTCCGGCATGGCATATGCTAACCACCAGAGATGACAGTGTATTGCCCAGGGCTTCCAATCCGGCATGTGCGCCAGCGAGAACACCCCCTCCCTGCAACTCCTGGGCCTCGAGCTCCTCGGCCAGGCCTTGCCGTAAGCCAGCCCTCTCCCTTGAACCCCAAGACAACACCCTGGATAGAACTAACAAAGTCAACAGTGGCTGCATGTGCATCCCCACGAACAGCGGCTCCAGCGGCGCCACCAACGCCGCCAACGCCCCCGCCGCCAATGCGCCGGCTGCCACGACGACCACCACTGCTACTGTAACTACCACCTCAACTGCCGTCCTGACTTCCACTTCCACCGCGACGACCACCGTCACCACCACTGCCACAGCCACTAACACCCAAGCCGCGAATCAAGCAGCTCCAGCAGTAAACCCCCCGGCCCCGAGCACCGTCACCAGCACCGCCACCGTCACTAGCACCGCCACCGTGATCACGACTGCCACCGAGACGGAGACGGAGACAGAGACAGAAACAGAAACGCAAACGCGCACACAATTCAACACCCGCACCCTCACCCACTCTGCCCCTACCGCCACAACAACTAGTAATACCTCCGATGCAAATGCAGCGGCTGCTCCTGCGGCCGCGGCCGCCGTTCAGACCGTGTACACGGCCACCACGACGAACCACATCCCGTTCACGACGACAAAGACGGTGGTGGTCAAGACGACGACGACTGTTTGCCCGACCTCTTCTTAGGTTCTGTTTCTTGATGGTGTGTGAAAGTGGATGTCGGGTCCCTTCGATATGGATTCTTTTAATTATTTCCCCCCTTCCCGGTGGGCTACGCTCCGAAAAGAAGGGCGCTTTTCTCTTCATTGTATATAATTGCTGCTTTCACTTCCCTAGAGGATAGAACTTTTAATGGGAATGTCTCCTTCCCGCGCTTGATCCACCTTTGCTCTCCTTCCATATGTGCTGGTTTAGATACCTTCTCTATGCAAACACTCTCAACATAATTCACCCATGGACCTATATTTGTTTGTCACAGTCACAGCATCACTCGGCCCTCGTCAATGCTCGCGTCCGCCAAGCCATATACAAGTAAACCAGCGCGTACGGGCTAATCACAAGAATCACGAGGAATCCTGCTCCGGTGTCGGAGGAGCCTGCACAAAGACCAGCGGTGTACAGGTTGCACCGTTCGATGAAGAGCGGTTGGGGGCGATTGATCACTCCGGGTACGATGAAATTCTACAAGAGAGTCTCGGATGCAGATCGCGGACGGTATCGCCGATATTCCATTCCGTGAAGCCGTTGGAGATCCGAGTTCGATATGAATGAGCATCCCATTGTGGATGTACCCGGCGTCGCGGGACAGGGGCAAGATTCCTCCGCCACCGCAGAAATAGCCTCGATTGGATACAGAAGCGGTATCGCATTATCCAAAGCATCGTTCTCTATTAGTCCTTTGAGATGCGCCGCGTGGACCATTGACTCGAGCTCGCGCGTGGGTCCAGCAAATTCGGGTGAGTGGTATCACCGAAATAGGCAGCGTGTCTACCCTTCTTCAATAGACGCAGCCGGTAGATGGCTAATGAAGGGTTACTAGTGCCGCTTGTCCAGCATCCGCGAGTTTTATCAGAAACCGTGCTACGTTGTACGATGCTTGGCCATCTGGACCGGAGGTTGGCTAATCGACCAAGATGAGAATATTCGACTTCGAAACGAGCTCGACCTCGATCGTGACGTGCTTTCGTTGTTTGCTCCCACGTTGAGGCTATGCCCGGTGCCAAGACTGTCAATCAATGTGTCGGCAATAGGTTGCGCGGCTTAGGTGGGGCCCGCAGTCTCACCCTACGCTGAATGCTCTGCTGCAAACGGCATGGGTGGTTTAGTATACTGTAGGGTGGCCATGCAGAAGAGCTCGTATCACGTCTTGGCCCAATGGACCAGAGCCCTTTAGCCTCACGAAGTTGCGTGAACTGCTCATGGAGGGAACCGCATTCGGTCACAGCGTGTTCTATTCACGTTGTGAACTAGCGGGAGAGTGCGACGTGATAGACACTTCTACGGTGGCGTGAGACGGCCAGCTCTGGAACATCCCCGTATGGAACAGTCTATCTTCCTCCCAACATACACATTAATTGTCGGTCCAGTCCAATGATGCAATAATTCAGGCTATGGCTCCATACTGAATTCAGACTGAGGGCTTTGTCAATACGCTGATTTTATCTACAGCAGTATTGACGCCTCGACATCGCTTGGGAATAGATTTTGTTGAATTGCAAGATAGGAGTATACGTATGCCAGTAACTACACAGGGCCCGACTATGATATGCTACTTGAAATTCCACCCGGAGCGACCAGTCTAAGCATTTCCATGGTTGTGCCATCGTAAGCCTCGTGTCAACCATTAAGGTTATCTTGGTTCATCGCAGCGCCTGACCCATGGTCAGGCGGACGTTAGCCCTAGCCGTCCAGACTCCCAAGCCCGCAAGATTCGTTCGTCTTCAGCAGCCCCACAACGGTCGATCGTTTGTTCTCGACCATTGCACCATTTCTTGGCCCGTTCTTCACTTTTTCGGCGGGGGGCAGGTTCACCATCCAAAGCCCAGAAAAGAAAGCCTATCCCGCATGCGTAAAGAAACCACGAACATGGCGGGCTCGGGTTAGCTAGCTTAGGGCGGGGCGCGGGAGGATCGACGGGTGGCTGCGATTCCGGCTCCTCGCACAGTTACAGCCTGTCAGGCCGCTACGGAGCCTGTCAAAACCAATGACTTGCAGCTTAGTGAGGAAGCTAGGACTCCCAAATGCATCTTATACAGCTTTTTTAGATTCGTAACCTTAATCCTCACTCTTGTGATGCAATATGGTCCCGACACCTATACTAATGGTTTTCGTATCCGTGTAATCAAGAATGGTTCAGAGAGACTTTACAGGTGGCTTGCAACATTGTAGAAGAGGCCTTTTTTTAGACCAAGGCTCAAGGCTTATCAGTATTGAACATCTTGTCGTATATCGTATCATATAATGTGTCGTATATCGTATCGTCTGTTCTGTCGTATATCGTGTCGTATGCCAAGAAAGTTCTCGAGGATGTGAGACCTCTGCTTTTAGATCCTTCTTTGATTCTAGACCCGTTGGATGGATATTTTTGGCCCGAGTAACAGATCTGACCCCCTGCTTGTCAATATAAAAGCGGTGCAGATATTCCTCCTGCGACTTATGGCAATGCAGTCTGCAACATTAACAAGCAAGAGAATTACAGAATCATTTGCAATATGAAGTCCACACTGTATTTCCTCATCGTGCTGCTGCAGCTTGCTATGCAGTTAGCAGTGGCCAACCCAGCTGCACACCCAGAGCCCGGCTCTCCCCATCTGGAAGAGAGACAGGTGACCTCTCCGCTTCCGACCAGCTTGCCTGGACGGACTACCGCCGCTGCGACGACTGTCCCTGCCTCCACCCGCACATCCAGCTCGCCTGGCGCGACTAGCACCGAGTCTGGGGCCTCCACTACACCTGGCACGGCCTCCATCACATCTGGCACGGCGTCCACCATATCTGGCACGACCGGCACTTCTGGCACGACCGGCACTTCTTCCCGGACATCCAACACATCTGGAACTGGCCCGACTAGCACCCCGACCTCTATCCCTCAAGTCCCCTCTGGCCCACCTACTATTGTGGTCAATGTTGCTATCGCCATCGCCATCTCAGGTGGCAGCGGAAAGGATGCAGCCGCCGCAGCAGCGAAAGCCGCCGCCTCTGGAGGAGGACCGAATGCCCAAGCCGCCGCCGTTGCCGCTGCTGCCGCTGCGGCCGGTGGAGGTAGTGCGACGGATGTGTCTGTGGTTGCCGCTGCCGCCGCCGCCGCCGCCTCGGGTGGTAACGGAGGGGACGTCGCTGATGCAGCCGCCGCTGCCAACAGCGCCGCTGGTGGAGGCGGTGATGATGCTGCTGCTGCTGCTGCCGCCGCCGCTGCCTCCGCTGGTGCGAGTGGATGGAACGTTGCCGCCGTTGCTGCCGGGGCCGCCGCCGCAGCTTCAGGTGCCAGCGGAGCGGACACCGCCTCCGCTGTTGCTGCCGCCGCCGTCACGTCCTGCGGCGGGGGTGTTGCCGCTGCGGCCGCCGCAGCCGCCGCCTCCGCTGGGGGCAATGGCACGGACGTCGCCGTCGTTGCGGCCGCCGCGGCCGCCGCATCCGCTGGGGGAGATGGCCAGGCAGTCGCCGACGCTTGCGCTGCGGTCGCCTCCGCCGCCGGTGGAGGAAGTGCTGCTGCCGCTGCTGCCGCCGCCGCCGCCTCCGATGGGGCTAATGGATCGAATGCCGCCGCCGCTGCCGCTGCCGCCGTCGCTTCCGCCTCGGGTGCCAATGGCGATATCACCGCCGCGGTTGCCGTCGCTGTCGCCGCTGCCGGTGGTGGTGGGTGGAATGGCGCCGCGACTGCTGCTACCAAGGCTGCCGACGCTGGCGATACTGGAACCGAGGTTGCCGACGCGATTGCCTCTGCCCCGAATACTGAAGGCATTGGCAATGGTACTGCAACCGGCGGTTCCGGCACTGGAAGTGGCACCAACAGCACTGGATCCGGCAGCACCAGCACTGTAACCGGCGGTGGATCTGGTAGCACCAGTACTGGAAGCTCTGCTAAACGATTCTGGGATTACACGGATTCGCGTCGTGCCCGCGACTTCGTTGCCAGGGCTTAAACATGGTATATCCTTCTCGTCTTCCTGCAAAACATCAGTAAGTCCTTGACAATACTTAGTGTGTTCCGATACGAGTTTTGTCAGTATAGTCTTGATTAATGAGTTCAGATCTGCCGTCTCGGTTCTATCTCATCCTCTCTGAGTGTTGTTCGCTGATAAACCTCAGATTATTCGCGGATAGAAAGCGGAACAATCGGGACAAAGACGGTAAATTGATAGCAGTGGTGAGAAACAACAATTGTAACACATCAAACTGAGTAGCACCTGTAATAGCTCCAAATTTGGTCCTGAGTCCAATGAGCGTCGGACTGTTTATGGTTATTCATCATTCGGATGCTCTTGAATACGGTTTCTGGTGTGTGGAGTATAAAATCTACTTGAGTGTGATGAGGGTATTGCCAGATAGGTTTCTTTGAACAACATAACCATGGATTCTAACTAGTCCAATTTAGGGGTTTTGCGATAGCCCTAGTCTCACAATGCGTCCTTTTATTTTGCCATATTAAGATCACCGGCTATTTTTGCACTTCGCACCATCGTTCTGCACTGTGTAACTTTGTTGAGCTCCGCTGTTACCTTGGCTGCTGTTGCTGTTGCCGCTCTCTAACCTACGGTAAAGAGTGTTGGCTTGATCCAGGATCAACTATATCGTAGGTAGTACGTGGTCATACTCGGCCTCTTCAGCACGTGACTTCATCTGGCCACACCTTCACATTGAGTCCCACCGCTTTTTGTAGCCCTCTACGCTACATCTTTTTTACACACCAGAGGATAGATCAATATAGCCTGTCTGCGTCACAGATACTCCCGTGGTATCCGGTGATAACGATCTTCCTGGTTGGAAAGACTGGTACACCGGTCGTTCACCACCTTACCCTAAAGAATGCCTCAGACATGGTCTAGTGAGATGTCTGCATCGGATGGGGACACACTCTGATCTCTTACATAGACACTCGGCATGTCAACAGGAGCATCTTCGAAGGAAAAAAAGTAGCACACTTAACGGTCTTTCCAGCCTGATTACTCCAAGCAGTCACTCAAGTGTCGGTGCGGTCGATTGTTGGCCCTGGTGTCTCAATACCCAACATAATCGCCATCTTCGCAGACCTGTCTATTAAACCCGGGGGTCTAGACCACGTTCGACATCCGGGGACACTGGCGAAGAAGATACGAGGGAGCCGCATGCTCTAGAAGCTTTTTTTCATTTCTCGTTTTTTTTTTTTTTTTTTTTAGAATTTTGGAGATAACCCAACAATAAGGTTGCGGTTACGGGACGTGAACAAAGAAATCTCATGCGGCAAACCCAATCGACAGCCCGTCCAGATCGCACGTATAAGGTTTAATTATCAAGACCATCTGAGGCCAAGCTATGAATTGCAGATAATTCTAATCATAACTCAAATTGCAAGCCATCGGATATGCTACTTGCGGTCGGATTTCATCAAATCCCTTCCTCAAGGGGTGGTGCGAAGGACGATTATGAAACCTTTGATAGTGGGATGATAGACGTTGGTATCGATTAGGACGACCGCATAGCTAGTAAAATCTTGAGAGCCTACAGCACCAACTAGCCCGCCGCCAGGAGATTCAATGTGATAGCCCTGCACTCGGCAGAAACAGAAGGAGAAGGGCAGATTTCACCACGTGAGGAGGTCTCGGCGCTCCGGGCTTAGGCATCGGCACGACGAGCTACCAGCGGCCACATGGGAGCGCTGGATGCCCCCCTCCACCTGGGATGATGGATTGATGTGGGATCTGTTCAAGTTTCAGCCGTCCATATTCCTCCTCCTTGACGCGGATTTTGTGGTGGTTGGCCCAATCGAACACAACTCACACCTTTTAGATCAGGGATTAATCCCAAAATAATCGTTTGACAAAATCCATGCTACTTTTAATCACGTAAACTGACTTACAGGGTGGGCAGAGCATTTTAGCAGTCCAGCAACATGGTTGTCACCAGATACAAACCCAGGAACAGAAAAAGTATGCAAAGGGAAGAAAGACATGGTATTAGTATTATCAATCCATTATCAACCCCATCATCCATGACCATACGCGGCACATCAACTCTCAACATGGGGGAATCATCATGCATGAATATATAAGCTTCAGAATAGCCCAACTCAACCTACTCACCAGCACCGTAAACGAGTTGAAGCCAAAAAGTAAGGCCTCACTCATCGTCATCATCCTCGATAAGACCAAGTTTATCTAAGGTATCCACGAAGTTTTGAGCCGCAGTCCGCAACGCAAGCAGGGGAGATTGCTCGAGTCGAGCAGCCACTGCGGGTGCTATTTCGACTTCCTGGGGTTGGTGCCCGCCTCGGCGGGTGAAATAGTATTTGCCCTGGTGACAGGACCAGTGCTCGTAAATGTAGGATTGTAGTTCGCGGGCTGCATTGTGGCGGAGCTCGGGGAAGAACGCTGGGGCTGTAGGGGCCACTGGGTGGGAAGTGAAGGCTGCGGCGTACTGCGTGAAGTCACCGCCACCGGGGGAGACGGCTGCTGGAAGGTGGTTGTGACCGTCATTTTCTCCGGGGTTAAGGGAGAGGGCGATAAGAGCAAGTTGGCGGAAGGCCCGCAGCTGGAGGAGGATGTTGTCGCTGGCGGCTCGGTGGTCTATGGTGCCGCGGTCGATGTAGTCCACAATCGGCAAGGCGGACGTGATCATTTCCAAGAACGAAGCAGCGGTCACCGCTGCGGCGGGGTCGGTAAGCAGGTTGACGTTCCGGAACAAAGGAAGTTGCAATGCACGATACGATGGTCCGAAGACAGAGGCGACCATATTCAATACCGACCCCACACACGCAGAGTCTGTGGAGTCGAGGGTGAAGAGAAGCTCCTTGAAGACGAGGCGGATGGTATGCACAATCGGCCGGCTCACTATCCAAGCCGCCCGGCTGCTGAAGGCTGTCTCGAGGTAGGCAGGGAGAACAGCCTGCAGCATCGTCGACCTCAACGTGGGCTTGTCCGAGCTGCCGCTCTCATAATTCTCGCTCATCGAGGAATGCAACTGGTTGACAAGGTAATCCTGTTGACCATCTATGGCCGCCCTCTCCGAGACGCTCTGGACGAACACCACCAGCGTTTTCGCCCCACTCTCGACTGAGACCTTGGGCTCATAACTCTTCAATCTGGCGACGATGTAGGTTGGGTCCGTGGACGGCAGCGGGAAAGAAGCTGGATCGATGAAAAACGGATCAATAGGGCAGATTTGTCTGCTGTGTTGCTGCAGGAACCCTACAACTCGATGGACGAGATCGACATAGGCACCCTGAACGCTCTGGGTGCCATTTCCTAGCTCCTGATAATTTGCCTTCATCGATGACATCATTCTCTGGATTGCCTCGGCGTATTCTTGCTTTGTGCTTGAATATTCGCGTGCGCCTGCGTCTTCAAGGTCTTGGAGGTGCGAGCGCATGTTGGACAAGAGACTAGATATCAGCGACAACCGTCGCTGGCTGATGTCCTCCAAGCTGAGAGAATATCGTCCCTGCTTGCGGTCCAGGGCAAAAGGCAAATTCTGCAATACAGGATCCGTATCCTCTTGATTCAATAACGCCTCTGTTAAGCGGTGTTGGTATTTTAGTAAGGCGACCCTTTCGACCAAGCTGGCCATCCACATGCCAAGGATCTGGACTTTACAGTCGACGATGCATCGAGCGTCTTTTTCGATGCAGCTTGCCAAGAAAAAGGGCGTGAACTTCCTTGTCTGCATAGTTGATCGAAGCGCTGCCCACGAATCGCCGTTGTAGGGAGTTAAGTAGCTGTGCCAATGTCGCAGTCCGTGCTGAACAAGTGTTCGTGCGATGGAGGTCCAGCATTCGACAGCACTGAGAAGGATTGCGTCCTCAGGACAATGGTCTTCACCAAAGCAGTTGGAGACAAGTCGGGACACAGCGGGGTGGAAGACCTGCTCCACATACTCGATCTCAGGTGCTGCTGTAGTAGTCATCTCCCCACATACAGCTTCAATGTCAGTCCAGTCCCCATACTCTTGGCTGTCGTCGTCCAGCGCAACGGGTGGACCTGCTGTTCCTGGGGCCTGCGCTTGAGAAGCGTTGCATTTCTCAAGATAGGCAAGTACCACCAGTAGAGATTCAGTGACAATGATATTGACGCGAGAAAGCTGGGGGTTGAAAAGCCCTAATAGCGCTTTTACTGGCATTTTTGACACCAATTTTTGAGCATGCTCCAATGTCGGTGCCGCTTTGACGGCACCTCGTAGATTGCTCAGAGCCGTCTTCAGCAGCGATTCAATTTGTCGCTGATTCTGCGCTATTGTTTTTTCAACCAATTTATCGGAGAATTTGTTTGCAACTGTATTCTGGGCCTCAACCTCTTGCCGAGCCATTGCATGCTGTTTCAATAGCTCGGTCACGAAATAGCAGTGCCAGTCCGCAAATGCCTCAAGCCCCGAGGTTTCTTCGTCAGTTGACAGCTTAAAGCGAACCAATCGATCCCAGGAACGAAGACTGATATTGCATGTTTCCCTATGAGAGCTTGCAGGATGAACAAGATCCCGAATGGTTTCCAACCGGGGTCGGCATCCGTCAGGAACTGCGTAGTACAGCGTGCAAAGCAGGTCGTGATGGTTTCTCAAGGCATCCAAGTCGGTTTGTTGGATGGGCTTTTCCTTAGGGTACATCCGGCCATGGTTAGGCAACAGGCGCCAGGCAAAATTTCGCACTTTCTTTTTCTCGTAGGACTTCGCCAACGATTTCAATCCACTTGCAATGATCTTCAACAAGATATGAAAGCATGGCTCGCCAGGCTGCACGTGCAACGAAGGATTGCGGTCAAGCTCATTGAGGAAAGATGGGGACTTGTAGTTCTCTTCTTGCCTCAAATTGTACAAAGTATTCTTGGCGAAAAAATCGTATAAAGTGTCCAAGACTGGCTTGCAATCCCGCCAACCCCAACCTTTGATGAGGTGGAAGCACCTATGAAACAGGGCCCGGCAGTAAATTATATATGAGACAGGTTGCCCGACAGAAGTGGCTTCATAGCTTTCAAGCGCAGGCCGCAGCAGCAGTTTGACCACGGGCCAATTGTCCTGCTGTTCACGGAACCGTGAGCCAATCTGGGCAATGCCACGAACATCAAATTCGTTCAGAGGCAAGGATGTGAACACGTTCCGCCATGTAGCTTCCAGCTGAGAGACATTTTTCGACTTGCTCAAGTCGCCCTCGTCAGCTAGTGTGTAGGCCTGGGCTAGCAGATCCTCGAAATATCCTTTCACACTATCATTGCTGCGGAGCACATGCCGGACAATCACATATGCTTGAAAGGAAGATCTGCCGCTGCGAATGCCTCTTTCGCGGGCCTCTGAAGACTCCAGATCTTGTAGGTGCTTGCGAATACTGGACTGCCCCAATTCGCTTGCGATAACAGCAATGGTCTGCTTCGACGACAGCTTCAATGAGATCATAACCTCGTCAGCAACACTGCGTTCGACAAGTTCATGTCCTGCGATCTGAAACAGCAAGTTCACGAATACAGCGTTATAAGAAGAGATTGTCAGAAGGTGATCCATCTCCGGCTCAGTTGTCGGGACCAACGTCGCCAAGGTGTCATTGACC
This sequence comes from Aspergillus brunneoviolaceus CBS 621.78, assembly GCF_003184695.1. NCBI lineage: Eukaryota > Fungi > Ascomycota > Eurotiomycetes > Eurotiales > Aspergillaceae > Aspergillus > Aspergillus brunneoviolaceus. The sequence goes on from NW_020290837.1 coordinate 76,471, forward strand.
TTGCAAACAAGGCTATGCGCTCGCCTCACAAACCCCGTCCTATCGATGGGATCGATGAAGGACAGAGTGTCTGTGACGTATTTGATCAAGGAACGGTACACCATGCACCCTTGCTTGTCGACACTTCGAGTGAGAGACTGTACTGGGCCCTCGACCGATCCGTCCAATTCCTCAACAATTTTGTCGAAAGCAAGTCCGAGACCGGAGGAAACGGCATCATTCCAAGCACCCCAACGGTGACATTCATCTTCAAGATGCAAAGTGAAGAATTCAGCGTCAGTGTCGAGGTTTCTGGTGAGAATATTCAGCGAGCGACAAAACTCTCCGCTTCCGATAAAGGTTGACTCATGAAAAAACGTTCCTGAAACCAATGGAGAAATGTTGAAGTCAATGGTATATGTTCGCTTCAACCCTTCAAGTGCCTCGACGGGGCACCCAGAGGGCTGCGGTTCCTCGGCTACCCAATGCGAGTCTGAGATTGTGATTGTCTCTTGAAGAGGCGGCTCCTGTTCTTGGACCGTATTGACTTCCAACCGCCTTGGTGGACGCTTCCTCCCCTGACGACTTTGCAACCGGGTCTGTACAATTGGGGGTCTGACGCTCGTTTTGTCAAGCATCTGGGCCGTGGCGGGTCCATTTGACTTCTCGGCCGAAACAGGTGTCGCACTGCGACTCGCGATGAACCTATCCATGACCACGTTTTCACGCCTTATTCGAGGAAGGTTCTTACCGCGGTAATCTCGGTTCAGCTGCGATAGTGATCGTTGGAAAGACACCGAGGACACAGGTCGACCGGCTGGGTTCACCTCTTCGAGCAACGCAGGTCTAAAGCCATTTCTCGTAAAGGAGGTGACTGCAAAGTTCCTTTTGACAATCCATCTATTACTTGGTTGCTCTGGTCTACCGGTTTCACGAGATACATCATCACCATTTGACCTTTGGGGCGGAATTGTTGATTCCGTATCACGAGGGTTCTTCTCAACTCGGACACTAAGTTCTCCGGAGTCTCTAGACGGATGTAATGACGATAGTGAAGATGCCATAGTCGTTACAGGCGGTCGACCTGCTTTCATGCCGAAACGATCTTGTGTCTTCGCATGGCCTTCTCGCGAGGTCTGCTGCTTGAAAGGTTTGGTTTGCATATGAGACAGTCTGGTTTGTTGAAGATTACCCGATCGCCATTCATGCAACGAAGCATTCGCATCTTCAGTATCTGCGTGCGAATTAAACTTGAAGACCTTGCGAGACGGGCTTCTCCTTCCCTTATCCTGGCGAGTACGCGCCTTGCGTGCGGCAACCCTGAGAAACTGTGGCTGTTCGCTTCGAGGTCGAGAAACAACATCTGGTGCATCCAAAACACCAATCTTAGGCAGAGGTGGCGCTCTTCGTTTCTCTTGTTTCTGTGCCCGGTAAATGTGATCCGTTAGCCTTGCTTGTCTCTTGATATGAGACCTTTTGGATACAAGACCAGTAGAAACACCTTTTTTTTTTACGGTAGTGTCTTTCTTTCCCTGCTTCCGAGCTTTTAGGCCCGACGTAGAACGAGGGACTGGGGGGAACATATCATCGATCCGGTTGTCTTCTGGGATGTCGTCATCCATATCGTGATACAGTGATGTATGCTCGTACCCTTGTCGAGCCGCCGGCGGACGTGAAAAGAGTTCGTCGTCGGCGTCTTTGTCTTCTTGATCGTCCTCGCTGTCAGAATCGGCAAGCTGTCGCAGTGCGTCTATTGAGCCCGGCAGTCTAGCATTGCCGCCATGTTTCAGCACTCGCCTAGCAACACCCTTCATCTCGTCCGTTCTCGCAGACACCCTATCATTGTTCCGCTGCGTTGAGCCAAGCTGCACCTCCTTCTGCTTTTGCTGATCCAATCGCAGCCATGATGCTGGAAGCACTCCTTTAATACGTCGCTGATAACGCCGCCGTGTTGCAGCTTCATCCTCATCAGACCTTTCGCCGTCAGTCTCCTCCCGCTCCTCTTCGCTAAGAGCCTGAGACCCTTCCTGGACCAGAGGACTGGCAGTGGCCTCGAAATGCTCATCATCCATACTGCCTTCAATCTCAGGTGCAGACCAGTCCATGACATCTCGATCAGTGGTCGCAGCTCGTGGGCCAGTACTGGGAGTATTCAACGCAGGCGTGAAGCCTCTAGGGAATCGAAATGTGGTGGAAGGTTCCTCATCAGATGGGCCATCATCCTCAGAGCGGGGTGGGCTCGGGATTTCGAAGATAGGCTTATTAGCCTGGCTAGCGGGGGATGAGCCGTTATCGATGACGACCTGTAACCGGGCTTGGGTCTGAGTCCGAGGAGTTCGCTGAGGATTTGCAGTTTTGGACACCTTTCGCCTCTTTATGGTAGGACCCGGGAGCCGGTTAGTAGACTGAGCTCGTGGCGCCTGATGGTGTTGACGCTCCGGAGATGATTCACTTGGCCTTTTCTCTACAGGAACTCGAGTCTCGAGTGGAGATGACGGCAGATATTCAAATTCAGCTCCCAGACTATCGGACATTGGCTCTGGTTGGTCGACATAGTCCTGGTTCTGACTTTCTTGAGCACCCGGACGATTGATCTCCTGCTGGGCCACGCGCACTGGTTTGACTCCTCGCGCTCGCATAAGGTTGCGATATTTCACATCTTCCAGCATGTACGGATGCAATTGAATAGCCTTGCGCTCTCGCAGAGATCTCCGCGCTGGTTGGGAAAGCTCACGAAGTAGCTCTTCAGGAATGTCCAGCGGCGGGAGCTCCGGTGCCGATTGTTGTTCCATTGAGTCTTTCTCGGTCATACTGTGTTCCAGGAGCGTCTGCATTGTCGGCCATTGCTCCTCTGTGTCCTGGTCTGTCGAGACTTGCTCTGTGAATTCCTTCTCCATGGCATCCTGCTCCGTAGAGTTTTGTTCCGGCGAGCCCTTCCCTGGCAAATCCAAATCCATCAAATCCTCCAGCGTCGTCTGGTCATTCGAAGCTCCCTCTTCATGCTGTGTCTGATTATTGTCCGCGGAATTGTCCTCTTGATCCTCCTCATCGTCAAAGTCCAGGCGCAGCGAATCAAGGGACGAGAGAGGCGACGACGGCGTGGAAGAGTCATGATCCTCCTCCGCTGGTTGTGGTTGACTAACACTCTTGACACGAGTATAGACCCGGACCGGCTTTCGAGGTCGCATATACTCAAACTGTAATTCGTCCTCAGAGCTAGAATCATCCCAAGTAGCTGCCTTCTTTTGTGCCCTTGGGGTCGATGAGGCGCTGCGTGGAGCATCTCCTAAGGCTTGGTCCGACTCATCCAACTTCCCACTCGCTCGAGGGGTGGTCTCCTCTGCCGGCTGTTCCGTTGGTGCCTCTTGGTATGCGTGGTCGGCCGTTGCCGTCGGTTCGTGCGTGGGGAGATTGTGCGTAGGACCCTCTTCAACGCTCGAGTCAAGTGTCGAAGAACGAATTAGATCGCTACCATTCACATCCTGCGAAGGATCGGTGCCTCTTTCCTCCGCTCCAGTGACCCGTGTATTGGTTGCGACATCTTTGACCACCGCCGCAGCAGTCGCCGAGCTTTCGACCGCCCGCTCGTCATCCTTACGGGAAGAATTGAGCGTCTCTTGGCTGTCGAACCCGTCCTCCGAGTCTGAGTCCGGTACAAAGCCTCGCTCCCGCCATGATTCCATTAGTATTCCTGGCACGAATGGCCCATCTCCCTAACTCTCCATCCCGTGGCGACAAGTCTGTGGTGGTGGTGGTGGTGATGGGTCGGAAGGAGGTGGGCGCGTGTTAACGCGGACAAGAAGGCGCAGACGGCAACAGCGGGGTTTTCGCGGCAGGATGATTTTGCAACTGGGTAATTTGTAAGGGTAAGGGAGATTGCGTATGGAGTGATGATGCAAGCCCTTTTCACGAGCTTCTAGACCGTGTGTTATGAATGGATGGTGGGTTTGTGCTCTGAGGGACGCAGCTACCGTAGGCTTTGACGCGTCAAAGAAATTGTGGGGGGCCGGAAGACGCGCCTCAATTAGGCGATGCGGCCTTAATTTCGGGGCAGGCGTAGGCAGGCAGGCGCTTACCCGCTTACCCGCTCTCCGCCTGCTAAATTATACTTGGTGGCTTGCCGACTCGGCGGGCGTACAGGATAACCTCACTTTGCTTCAGTTTTATTCTGTTTGAGAAAAGTTGAGATCTGCAATTCAATTATGTCATCTTTTTCCGAAGCTTATGCTGCTTGTTAGTTTAGCTCAGATCTAGATCTGCCAGCATTTGTGCAAAAATGAGCGTTAAGAATGGTGCACTTTCGGCTCTTTTGTAACTTCATATATATCAAGTCTGGATCTTCAGCATAAACCCGAGGCACCACCAACCACCTACCAGTCTAAATCCCTGTGGGTTCCCGAACATGACTGTTGATCCCTCGACCAATCGTACATCCCACCTCTCGAAATGAAGCTCTTCTCATCCCAATAGACACTCTCAAGTGCCCTCTGAACCCCAACTTCCAGTATCGAAGGTGACGGCTCACGACCATCTCGATCCAAAAAGTGCAAATGCTCATCCAGGATCAAATATGACTTCGCCATAAGCGCATTCGACTCCGGTACAAATGCCCTCTGTCGGCGGCGAACATCACAGAAATGAACAAACTCCTCGTCCCGGATTAGGAACCTGCGGGCATCGCGAAGCCTTCGTTCCGAATCATTCTCCCCCGGAACGAGCAGAACCTGGAAGCACTTCCAGCGGAACGGCTGCAGCTCCTCGATGAACCGGTTCATGTCCTCATCGAAGTTGAGATGGCAGACCACGGTGTTGATTTTGAACTTGATCCCGTACGCCCGGCAGAGGTTCCGGACCTCGTAGAGCTTGGTGACCTGGTTGCCGGAGCCGCGGCCGATGGCAACGTTGACCAACTCGTTGAACGAGTCGCACGAGACGGCCAGGATGTCGATGTTGCATCTGTGTCGGGCGAGGAACCGCTCCGTCACTTTGCTCCCGTTGGTGACGATGGAGCTGGATTCCAGGCGCAAGGTCTCCTTGCGGTAGTCGGCTATCTGGCCTAGTTTCTCCGGGTAGAGGAACGGCTCGCCGCCGGCGAAGTTGATCTTCCGCATGCCTGCATCTTTGAGGAGGGTGAGAGCCTGCTTCATGTTTGCGAGGGACTCGATGTGTGAGGAAGATGCGGTGTGAAAACAGAAGCCGCAGGCTTTGTTGCACCGTCGCGTGAAGTGGTAGTTCACGGAAACCGGGCACTTGGATGGTTTCGAGGGTTTGTGGGTCATACAATAGCTCCGCAGAGCCAGGTATATGGTGAGTGCCAAAATCCATGACAGTAGAAAGACCCAACAACACATTTTGTCCGTGTGCGGAATAATGAGTAGAATTCGGAAGTTTCTCAAGGAGATCACAGCGTAATGATAACAAAGTCAAGGTAAAGCAGTGAATGAAGCACACGGGGATTATAAGTAGTTCCTAAGTGGATAAGGTAGATGACCCTGGCTCACTGCTCTTGGGCATATAGCTTCTTGTACCCAGGAACGCAACTTCATGAACTCCTTTTGCTGCAGAAAGTCATCAAAATCAACGATCAATCCATCATCAGTTCACCGTAACACATGTCGCGAAGAAAAGGGAGTCATTGATATACGCCTCCAGCCTTTTCTCCACCACGCTCTAGGTCGATCGTTTTATAGCACCATGAGCACCCAGAACCAGCCACCCAACATCTACCTTGTCGGAGCCCATTGTACCGGGAAGACGACCCTTGTCGAAGGCCTCCGTACCCACCTAACAGCCAGTCTGGTCGCAGAACTGTGTGGGGAGAATGCCGGAAGGCCCGCGATCATTGACGAGCTTGTCCGGAAAATCATGCGCACGGACGGCTTCACTGCAAGTGATGTCAGAAACCCCACTGCGGGGATCGAGCTTCAAAAACGCACCATAATAGCCCAACATCAAGTGGAAGAGAAGCTAGAAGGCAAATGGTTTATTTCAGATAGATCAGGAATCGATCCTATCGTGTACGCTGAGGTGTTCCTGGGACGACCGGCGGCTGAGGAGCTGACAAAACTGAAAGAATGGCGCGTCCTTCGGGAGAAGATAGAGAAGGCATGCGTCATCATTTGCGAGCCCCAGAACGCGAGCTGGCTATCGAGCGATCATGTCCGCGTGGCATGTAACGATGTTGAAGAGTGGCGTTCGATCGCCGGAGCTTTCCGGACTGCTCTGCAGAGTCATGGAATTTCTTATGTGACTATCCCGGCTGGAATAAAAGACTTGGGACAACGAGTGCAATTTGTTGAAGGCCTTTTCAGGTCCTCTGCCAAATCGGGGATGTTTCAATCATGAGACCAAAGAATCGGGATAGTTCTCGACACCCTCCTTGCCTGTTTTCAGATTCAAGAAGTCCGCTGCATGCTATACAGCCGGGATTGTGAGTCTTCTACAGGCTACTCATCATGACTACGAGCTGATCCTAAACTAGGAGAGTCATACTATCATATCCAGAGTACGACTCAGGTGCCACGAATCCATTCGAGAAAGAAGCACATCTCTTCCGATTAGCAAAATCCATGATGGTCATGTTGTACCACAAAGCATAGAGAGGAGATTGTATCATTGGACAACACTGCAAGGCGCATGCACTGCGTACACAAGCCAGAAAACAGAAATTACGAAACAGAAGACACCCCAAGACCCACGTCCCAACGCCCAAGACAATCCATAACTCCCAAACTCACCTCTCCTCAAGCCACAAGAATCATAACCAGCCTTACTTCCCCACTCCTCTCTCAAAGTAAGCCGTCAACTTCCCCTTGGGCACACCCACACAAAACGCCCAGTAATAACGTCTCATAAATGCCGGAATCCGTTCATCCATCTCGGCCGTCTTCGACGCTCTGCACCGTTCCCTCTCAATCCTAGGACGATCATCCCTGCAGTTCCACCGCAATTCCAGCTCCACCTCCCCGACGGTATGCCCAAAGTCCGTGACATCCTGCACGATCGTAAAATCATTGTCCGCGGTCCAGCTCTCGCGTAGTGTCGTAAAGGACGCCATCGGCGTCAGCCCAAACTGGTTCGTCGCATCGCTTCTCGTTTCGCCCGTGAGCTCGGCCAGGTAGGCAGAGATGGCGGCGGTCGTGGAGAGCTCCTCAAATCTGGAGTTGGAGTAGTTTTCGCCGCGTCGGATCTTGACCTGCCAGGTGTTGTTGCGCCGGCGGACCCTGACGCCTCTGGCGGAGAGGAAGTCGGCCGAGTCGTAGTAGGTATCGTGGAAGATTTGCGTGCCGCGGTAGAGGAGGCCGTGGAAGGGCAGGTGGCCGCTGTTGAGGTGGAGCTTGTCGACGGCCATGCGGCGGAACTTGCGTTCGACTTCTAGAAGAAGTATTTTGGTGTTATGGGCTTCTTTGTGTGACAATTGAGATGGGCGTTGAATTGGTGTTGTTGCTGAGGAGACGTACACTTTCTTTGTGAGTTGTCTTGTCGTAGACTGGATAAGCACGGATTTTGGTTCTGATCTAGAGCTTTGTCAAAGTATCTTAATGCAGCTGTTGCTCATGTTAATGTTGTGGTGATTTTGTGGGGGGGGTGAATTTGTTGTGTGCAGTCGATGTAGATGGAGAGAGCACAGACGCGGGATGGTCTCAGATTACCGAATTCAGTGTCGTAGGCTTCATTCACTACATAGTGCCCTTCAGACATCCCGCTTTAATTCACAAATGACCTTCAATCTCTCATGGAAGCCTAGATAAGAAGATTCTGATGTCTCTACTCTCATACCACCACTACCACTGTCAACATCAACAGAAAACACATACCATCCACTAGCACCACAAGCACCACAAGCACCATGGACCTCCGCCGCTTCTCGCGCACCTATGTCATTGGTAAGAATTCCAATCATCATACACAGAACTCCGTTCTCCTCTCAGCTAAAATATGATTGCTTTGACTACAGGAGCCCCGGGCGCAGGCAAAGGATCGCTGTGCGCCAAGCTCGCAGCCGACCTCGGGTTTCATCATCTATCAGTGGGCGACCACCTGCGACAGCTAGCTTGCTCTGGCCGCATGGACCCTGAGATCCTCAATAAGATTCAGAAAAGCATCTTGCTGGACGTCTAAGACCTCGTACCCATCCTGCGCGAAGCCATCGCAGATCTCAAACAAGACGCCCAAGACAAGCTGCGGCTGCTCATTGACGGAGTGCCACGCACCCTTGAGCAAGCAGCGCCAATAGAAGAAGCGGGAAGTATGCCCGATGGCTCAGTACAGACTACTAGTGCTCAATGATGAGTTAACGTTTGGTTTTCTAGATCGGCTCGCCCTACCTGGTCTTGTTTTTCGATTGTCCGGGAGCGCTAGCCAGACAGAGATTCTTGACCAGGCAGCTTCCCGGTAGAATTGACGATGGGTCGACCTTTGATGCGCGGTATCAGCAGTACTGTGCTGAGAACACGAGGATTCTTGCACATTACCAGAGGCGAGGGGTATTGGTGAAGGTATGGGGACGGATCTTGCTGCTGGTGTTTGATCAAGGTGTTTGTTAATGATGTTGCCCCTAGGTTGATACCAGCGGTGATATCGATTGCCCTTATGCACGGCTGCTACAAGGTTTGCCTTCATATGCGAAAGAGAGTTCTGAAGATGTGGAGGTCTCGAATAGGAATGTTTTGGGCTGAGGTTGTTGACGCAATTTACTGTACATTACACCTGTGCCCGGTCCGCAGAACGTTCTTGGAGACTTTTTGAATGTTCATTGTAGTATACCGAATCGGTCTTCGGAAACCAAGCCAGCTTCGTCACGAACGTCTTTCAAGATATTTTCGATGGCAGACATTTTGCTAGTAGCCGCTTATGATGTCATAGCCCCAGCCCAGATATGAGGAAGAGAATAAAATACGAACAGGTATCGTCCGTATTGCTTACTGGCTAGTACTGGCCCGGTCTGAAAATCGGGCCGTGCCGGAAGAACACCAACGGGTAAGGGGCCCACTGGTAAGGGGCCCACTACCAGCAAGCGGGACCCCAGTCGCAAGGTTGACCCGTTGATCTGCAGTGGGTCGACGGGGTCGCTGCCGAGAGGCGATAGCGGACTATAACCTCGCGGGCGAATGTAATGGTGCCGCATTGCACACTGTATCTTTACCCTGGCACATACTATAGGAAGAATATCTGGCTGTTCTTTTTCATCAAAATATGAAACCGCAGAAGTAGTAAAGAATTGAATATGCAAAAAGAAAAAGAATATGTGTATTTTGGGCAAGTTAGAGCAAAAGGCAGGCAGCGTATTAGAACTACTCACCACGATGCTGATATAACATGAGAAGAAGAGTATACCGGATAAAATAGAAACGATCTAGTGGGTTCCAGATCGGGCATTCTAGGCTAGCCTATCGATAACGTCTGCTTACAGGTTAACAAGAGGAATTCTTGAGGCAAGGAGGAAGATATAGAAATTGGTACTTGTATGTAAAGGGGGGAAAGAATCTGCGAACCAGGATATAAAGATTAGGTGGTGATGCTCCCCACGCAGGCAGTATAGAGCTGGAGCTCAAGTCTCACGCCACTATCCATACTCTTCTTACTGAAGTTGAAGTGAAGTACATGCTGAAAGGGTGGAACAACTTCCGTGAAGGAGGGGCCGGTTGTATATGCTTTGCTGAGACGGATTTATAAATGGGTTTTAAGTTTTTCGTGATGAGTATTCTCTTTCCTGTACTAACTTATGCTAAACAATTTACGAGAGAACCTCTGTACATCTGGCCTATGTTGGCCAGGGCTTTTAGCCAGTTTCCACAACCGCTGTGGGAACGCTAGGAATATCGAAAGCCTGGAGCCTGAAGAGCGCCTTTTCTCTGTCTAAACTAGGTATGGTTGGAGTCACCCGGGCCCGGGCCTCGCCTCCTCGGACCGATTGAGGACAGCTCACCGCCCCGGCCGCCGTGTAGATAAGGTAGGTATACAGTACTAAGGTAATTCCAGTTCCTCCTAAATAGCCTGGAATCACCATCTTCATGTTTCCCCCACACCTATGCCTTCATCAACACCTCAATTCTCAATTACCAAAATGTCCCGAGTATCGATTCTTGATCTGCCGCCCGAGATCCTCGGCCAAATTTTCCAGGTCTGCTTGCAAGACTCGCGACACACCCTCACCGCCATTCTCCTCACCTGTCAGCGGTTCTACCGCCTCGCCCTTCCCATTCAGTATCACCACCTCAAGCTTTCTTTCCCCTGCCAGCCACGAGTCATATGTCTGCATCGCACCCTGCAGTCAAACCAGGCATTGGCGTTACTTGTCCGGTCTTTGGTCCTGGATCTTAGGCCGATATACCCCGCTAAATATATCACAGTCGACGACTATACGGCGGCAGCCGATGTCCTCACCTGGTGTCGCGCGGTCCGCATACTGAATATCTGGGGCGTGGCGTTCCTCGCACCTAGGGACAGGACCTACTCACGGACTCAAGCTGTGTCAGGCCAGATTATTGACCTCAGTCGGTGGGAAATTCTTAAATATGCTCTCCGGCAGCTCCCTGCCCTGAGACGGATCGAGCTGGCAACTGAACCTGATTCGCCCGTCTATGGGTTTGATTGTCGCTTCGACTGTCGGCTACACGGGCAAGAGGAGTTACAAAGACTGCCGGGCACTGGCACGAAAGTTTTTGAAGCGATCAACGAGAGGGCGCGCAAGAGTGGTGACGCAATACAGGTTTTTCTTTCCCTTTTGTTCTCCTGTCCTTTATCATCTCGATTTTACCCTCCTTCTCTCCCCAAGACATTAGGTTCCACCTTGCTAGGATTTATATGAAAGTGATAATTAAAGAGCATCTAGGCTGATCTCAATACTTTCTAGCCCGTGCCGGTACAGAGTGATGTGATCGAGCCACGTCCCATCCCCGGCGACCCGGTCGACTTTTGTATTGCATTCGGATCAGGATATGCGACTGAGATGGCCGCAGAAGCAATCGTCGACAAATACCTCTTCTCTGCCTGGTTGAAGGCGCATCCGTACGTGCTACGACGTATAATTCTCGGGCATTCTCCACTGGCTGCCGAGCTTCATGCGGCGCGGTCGCGCAACCTGCGCACAGTCACCTGTCCCGGGTCCCAGGAACGATCTGTTCCTCCTTCGACGATAGCCGAGCAACTCCTGAGCCCAACCGTGCCCACGTTTGTCTGGAACCTGCCCTTTCATGAGATGGCGTGCGAAGATTTCGGGGAACGGGAAGAGAACTGGCTGCGGGGAATGGCCAAATTCATTGCCGTCGCCACGCCGGACCTTGACCCCGCGCTGCGGACGATTCAGCTCAACCTCGACCCGGACCCGCATCATTTCCTGCCCACTGATCCGGAGGAGTATCCATGGGACCGGATCACACGATTGGAGCAGGAGATGCGGGTATTGGGGTTGGAATTGAAGTATACACCTCCGAATGTCACTCGAGAAGAGTATGAAGAGCTTTACTGCGTGAGTCAGAGGATCGACGATGAAAGGAGAGACACGGCCATAGCCTAGAGAGGAGCATCGGCCGTAGGACGATCTTGTACTTGGAAATAGTATATCTATCGAATTTTCGAAGCACGATAGCTTCGTGCTCAACCTGGCCCAGCCGGGAATATCCCTCTCATCCATCCTTTCGTGTGCAGGCACACGATCGGGACGCTGCCTAAGAGTTCCCACATTCTAAATTACAATTCCACATGTAGCTTCGATCGAGTAATACTTGAGGGAGTCGATATTCGACAAACCCTGTCATTGACTTTACAACGGTTGACGAAATTGTTTGACTATAACTCGCGCAGCATAAGTAGGACACCTTAGCTTTGCGCACCAACAAACGATACAGCTGGCACGACGAGGTGCTTACCTCTGCCCCGAGCATAAGAACCACGGACTCCTCTCTCTTAGCAGTATATCAACCACAGAAGCAACTAAGAACACACTACACAGAGCAGAAGCTCGGTCGAGAATAGGGCGATCCTCGCTCTCAGAACATCCGAATCTCAACCCCTACAAAAAGGACATTAAACCGAGTGGTAGTTACAAAGAAAATCTATTCTTATCTTCTTCTGCAGCACTCAAACGGACCAAGTAGAGTGATATAGATAAACAACCGGCCATCCACAGACCCATCAACATTGATGTCCGCCTCCACAGTCTTGGTGACGTTCAGATCCACGGCCCCATCCGCGTGCACATCCATCTCCACACTCACAGCGGGCTCGGGCTCCCGCTCTGGCTCCACCACATCCGCCCGAGGCTCGAATTCATCCGTTTCCTTGGCGACGGACACCAGAATAATCCTTCTGTGGGCTCTCACGTATATTTCGGTCACCTTGGAAGGCATGTCTTGGGCTTGCTACCTGACACTGGCACGCCCCCTACGAACTGCTGCTCTAGACGGATGGAGGTATTATTAGTGCGGAGGCGTTGGCTGGGATAAGATTACGCTTCGGGCGTGCTATGGAAATGCAATGGAGCTTAAGTATGGAACCTAATATAAGAGCTTTGCTAAGACCTTTAAATAGTAAAAACTTTATCGCCTACTTTTGTTGGATATAGAACAAAGGTGAATGCTTAGCGCAATAGGATGACATATCCTCAAGACAAACAGCCAATGTCGGTAATAAAGAACCATTCTAGAAGAAAGTAATGGGATTCGACACGACAAACCACCGGAACAAAGAGATTGTGTCAAGATGGCAATGTTACAGGCAGAACAAAAAAACATACGACGTGAATCTAGCAGTTTCAGTTGTCAAAGGTACACTGTACAGTTCCTTGAGTGCGGTAATTTGATTTAGGCCAGACTCCTTGCACTGATTGATCAGAATGACCAAAGCTAACCAGTCGACTTCTGCAGTGTACCTACCTAGTAGTTTCTTGCCTCAAGCTCAATCTCGCCATCAGACTAAATAAACAAGACATGGTCGAATCGGGTACAGTACATCCCCGAGCGGCTTAGGCTTAAGCTTCGGCCCACGGACTGTTCCAAGTGGCCGGAAGAACGCCTGAGCAGCATGCAGGGTTGAATCCAGCCCAAATCCGGGGACAGATCACGGCCACTATTCCCAGATTCTCCAGTGCCAGCCATCGTTCAAGTTGATTTTCCGGTGCTACAATGTCTCCAGCACCATTGCCACGACCGAGAACCGCGTCTTTCCCTTCTTCGGGTCAATACAGATGGTGCCTGAGGAGAACGCGATCAATCGGTACGGACGTTAAGATGTGGGTGTGAGTGAAAGGGGCTTCTTGGGTTCACAATATTACATGCTTCCCACAGGCAATGTTTAGCAACGGACAATTCGACCCGTGGCAAATACAGGGGGCTCATGCCGATTCGACCATCAACCCCGCCGCTGCGCTTTTCTTGGTCCTCGGCCATCTTCGTGCCGCAATGCAACAAGCCTTCACCCGGAAATGCCGTCTTTGGGTTACGCAAAGGTCAATCAACACGTCGGATAATTGAGAGAAGACAATTTGAGGCAGCTCACGTTCCGAATTCACCGGTCAAGGCCTGGAGATATCAAGGTCCTTGATGGCGGTTGTCCAAATCCGTAGACAAACAATGCGAAAAGAAAAAAAAAAAGGGGGGGGGGGGGTGGACGATACGAGAGTCCAGATTCATAGCAAAGGGCAACCAACCACTTTACTCAACCGACGGATCTCTTGGCGAATGAACCCTAAGTGGCATAAGCAATGGGTGGATCTATTTAATAAGACCGGTCCGCACTCGGCAACAAGAGCCCCCAAAACTGTCAGAGATGTGACCTGACCCGGCATCCTACGTGTGCTGGCTGGACTGAGACTACTTTAGGCTACAGGTTTCTTCCGATCGGGTCCGGCGCCTAACATTTAGCCCTAAGTATTGACTAGCATCCAATCCTACGCGAGAAGCTGACAGGGGCTCTGATCAAGGAACAACAACGAAGCTCTAATTGGTAAATGTCATGACGCTCCATACCAGACCGCTTCTCCGACGGCAATCCGGGTGGCCAGATGCCTTATCACGGAGACACTGACCGAGCATGGGCAAAAGCTTATCTCTGGTAGGAACGCAACCACCCGAAAAGGGATTCGATGTTAGACTGCACAGTATCTAGCGGGCTGCGACAGACTCTCTCCAGCCCTTTCCAGCCCAAAGTGAGCATTGGTGGCACAGTTAGCGCAAGTCCTGAGAGCTGAGGCAACATGCTCCGCCCCCCGTTCGGGGGCATAAATATCCAATCCTTTCTTGCCTTCCACTCCTACCCTCTGCTTTCCATTTTCATCCTTCTCACATTTTATTTGTGTATTCTATGCCCGATTAAAGGAAGCAACATGACAGAAACAGACGTCGAGGTGAGTGTCTATCTTATTTTCCCGGATTGTCGAGACTCGATCCCATAACCGCATCTCATCAGGTGACCCAAATCAACCTGCTGCCCACATTGAAACCCACTAGCCCCGAGGCGGTCGAGAACCGCTATGAGAATGTGTATCCCGCGACGACCGTGTCAGATACTCTTTTAGCAGACTCGGGAACTGGAGCAACGCCATTCCCGCTGACCGACTTGGACCGAGGCATTGTTGGGTGGGATAGTCAAGAAGACCCGTCCATGCCCCTGAACTTCCCCAAAGCCCGCAAGTGGATACTTATCAGCCAGGTGTCGGCAATCACCTTCATCCCTCCTTTGGCTACAACCATTGTGGCCCCGGCCGGCTCGTACATCAATGCCGATCTCGACAATTCGAGTGCAATTCTGTCCAGCTTTGTGACCTCGACCTATCTCTAAGGTGCTTCCTTTTCCCCAAGAACTATCACTTTAACCACTCTTATTCTTCCCGGATTGATCTAACACGTGTATATGTGATATGACAGGCTATGTGGTCGGACCACTACTCTTAGGCCCGGCCAGCGAAATCTGGGGTCGACGCCCGGTGATGTCAGCGGCGAACTGGTCCTTTGTGGTCTGGCAGGTATGCTGTGCCCGGGCACCTACAATAGGAGCCTTGATCGGGTTCCGCTTCTTGGCGGGAATCGGAGGGGCAGGTTGCATGACGCTCAACGGCGGGGTGGTGGCCGACCTGTTCGTGCCGGAAGAACGGGGCGGGGCCAATGCGATCGCGGCGGTAGGCGTCATCTTCGGCCCGGTGCTCGGCCCCATCTGCGGCGGGTTCATTGCCGAACGGGCCGGTTGGCGCTGGGTCTTCTGGACGCTCTGCTGCGCCGGCGGGGTGATCAGCGCCGCCATTGAGCTCTTCAACCGGGAGAGCTACGCCCCCGTGCTGATCGCCCGCAAGACTGCGCGCCTAGCCAAGGCGCTGGGCCGTTCGGATCTACGGTCCGCCTACGAGAGCCAAGATGGGCCGAATCACAGCAATCGCAGCAAAAGTGGCGCCAGCACCTGGCGTCGGATGCAGCGAGAGGTGACGCGCCCCTTGCGCATGCTCTTCCTCTCGCCCCTCGTGGCGCTGTTCTCCAGCTACATGGCTTTGGTCTACGGGCTCTTCTACCTGCTCCTGACAACTATCACCACCGTCTATCAGGACACCTACCACTGGTCGCCGGAGCTCACGGGGCTCGCCTACCTAGGCCTCAGCCTGGGATTCCTGGCGGGCCTGCTGAGCATCGCGACCACGAGCGACCGGCTCATCGTCACGTTGACCGCGCGCAACGGCGGTGTCTACGAGCCCGAGATGCGGCTGCCCTTCATGGTGGTCTTCGGCCTTCTGATCCCCGGTGCCCTCTTCTGGTATGGGTGGACGGCCGACCGCGCCGTCTTCTGGCTTGTGCCATTGATGGGCCTCGTTCCCTTCGGCTTCGGCATGCTGGGCATCTTCTTCGCCATCCAGATGTACATGATCGACGCCTTCCCGCGCTACGCCGCCTCCGCAATGGCCGCCGTCACTGTCTCGCGCTCGCTCCTCGGCGCCCTCCTGCCGCTGGCCGGCCCCCCGCTGTACGACCGTCTGGGCCTGGGCTGGGGCAACTCCCTGCTGGGGTTTATCGCGTTGGCCATGATCCCCGTGCCGTACTATCTGTGGAAGATGGGCCGGTCCATCCGGCTGAACCATCCTATCGAGCTGTGATCTTGGTTTATCCTACTCCTGCTATGTTGAGCCCCCAAGCCCCAGATGTCATTCGGGAAGGGGACTTGTGACGAATGATGAACTACGCCTCAGGTGGTCAAATTGATCGGGGGGCTTAAGATTCAGGATGTATACACAATGTGAATGATATAGAAAAGTATAGAAACCCCTTCATCCAAGTCCCTGTTCACTATAGAGCTTCCGAGATTATAGCTTATTTCAGTCATAGTGAGAGAAAGCAAAATCCGAAGAGATTCGGGTTCCAGCACACAACTAGAAGGATTATTTTTCCCCCGAGGCAACTCTGGCACATTGCCGAATAACAAGCAATCTGTGGGTACTGCTTACCATACAAAGTCGCAATATACAATAGAGGAAGGTCCAAACTGAACAGAATAAGAACTAGTGGAGAATTGATGTGATAGAAGGGATTTGCTGGTGTCATTCGCCCAACTACTAACCTCCCGGCCCGGTGTATAGCTTAAACACAGCCCGAAGATGGCTAGATCATACATTAGTAGGTTAGTAGATGAAGTTGAGTTATATAACTTTATTTACCGAAACTCTGATATTTCCTTGGTAGTATCTTTTGAGCAACAATAATAACCAATAATCCAACAATACGCTAATAATACTAGATCAATAAACTGAGCTAAGACTGTCTACTTTAGGTTTAAATAATCTATAATCCTATTTTTTCCGCCTGGTATGTCAAGAACTACATAACGGACTAGAACACTGCGGGTTAGGCAAGGCAAAAGCACTATCAAGCTTTATTGCAAGGCTAAGCTGTGAGGTTCTGAGTCCCCAATGCTCACGATGTTGATATATGTACAACTCCAGGGGAGAAGGGTACAACCCGGACGTGACCGTAACCGCAATGAATCAGCGCCGAGACGGGAGCGGGTGCCGTAGTCACATGCTCAGAGCTATCGGAGATCCTTTAAATTGTGGCTTTCTTGCTTCCCTTGCCGCAACTTCAACACACTGTCTTTTCGCATCTCTCACTGCGATGTTCCCACCATCATATACAGCTTGCTTCTTCTAACATGATTCGGACAACCATAATATAACTGTAGCTGGTTATGGCTCGTACCAGTAAATCAAAAGCCGCGAAGTTCAATGCACGCACCTTGACTAAGCTTCAAGCGGCCATCGAAAAGGATCCGGAGATTGACCTAACCGCGAACTTGCCCTTGAGGTATTCTGATCGTTTAAATGAAATGCGACAGGATGTCCAAACTGGCAAGTAGTTCTCCATTCAAGCAATTCAGCCTCTAATATGTTTCCCCCTCGAAATCTAGAGAATGCGACCGTGGTTGAAGGCTACGGAGAAGACGACATGCGCACTTCAATCCGCTCGTCCGACTCGGCTGAGGTCATTTTTCCTCTATCCGACACAGTTCGAAGTCTGCTTGGGATGTCTAATTCGGCCGAAATGCAACCGCAATGCCTTGCGCAGCGACTGGTTGATGTCATAGGCTCAAGCAAGGTTGTCTGGAAGGGGCCCTTTGCCCGTCAGAAAATGGTCTTGAGCTGTGGTCATAATGTCATTTTGAAGGCCGTGCGCAACCTGGACGATACCACTGAATACACAACACTAGCCTATCTTCACCAGCGTAAGCCGAACATAGCCGCACCAAAGCCTCTTGGTTTGATTCGGTTGAACGATATTTCGCTCATATTTATGACTCACTTGCATTCGACCACGTTGGCGGAGGTGTGGCCATCTCTAAAGACAGCCCTAAAGGTCTCGATCAAGGAACAACTTACCTTGATCCTGAATGACTTGAGGTCTTTGCCGTGTGAAACAGGCAACCCCTTTGAAGGGGTTAGGGGCGAAGGCTGTAAGGACATTCGAAGGCATCTTCGTCGGAGTATCACACCCATCTTAACTGTCGAGGAGTTTGAAGGTTTTCTCTTCAACAGTGATCGAGCTGGTGGAGAGGTCTTTGTTGAATTGCTTCGTCAGCTTTCCCCTGCCACTCAATCACCTTCGCCTGCAGTAGTCTTTACGCATGGTGACCTTCGTCCAGAAAACATTGCCGTGAAATATGAGAACAATGAATTAATCGTTAGTGAGCTTATTGATTGGGAATACAGTAGATTCTACCCAGAGTATTACGAAGCGATCAGGTGCACAAACTGCATGGCGCCTTATGATGAAAATGATTGGCACCTATTTATCCCGGATTGCGTCTCACCGAAACGATACATGCATTGGTGGCTGCTTGACCGGGCTCGAGAAGTGAGAAATGTGTAGATAATCATCTGAGATCCCTGATCAGAGTATCTTAGTCTCGCAAAGGCCAAGAAAGGGATAGCTCCGGTTCAGATACTGTGCACCTGAGCCAACTGTGCCTCTGGTCCTTTCGGGGAGGAAAATACTCTTATAGGACATGTGAAGATAACCGTCGCAGACCCTGTGATCAGCCCTTGAGAGGTGACAAGGCTTATAAGACGGGGACTCTGGCACTCCCAATCCAGCCCTAAGTGGGTCTAGACTGAGCCCTGTTCTCTCTTAGACCCGGGGGAAAATGGATCAAGTGGGTCTTTTGTAAGAATTTGTTGCGGACGCTGGATTCGCTGAGGCACATACAGGCCGCCGGTTGGTCGGGGCGCTGTAGCAGAACGGACCGCCCCGAACCATGCCAGCTGGCTGTCAATGAGGTACCACTAGATCTCGATGTTTGCCTCCTGATGCTACTAGGTACCCCCGCTACATACCGCATTCAGTGACTTAATGCTGGTGCAGCCACACAATGCCTAGCACGCCCATGCCTAGGGTTTCACCCGCGAACGGCTTGAATAGGGCGCTGGAGTCCCGCGCGGGAGGGTGACTCGGCTCGAAAACCTCCCCCGTGAAACCAAGACTTGATCTCTCCGTTAGCTGGCTAATCAATCGTCCCATACCCGGACACAGACCGTGTCCGGGGATGCTGGTACACGTTTGGCGCGGCGGGAATTGAAAGTATGGTCAAGGGAGGTGAATTCACCATTAATGAGAAATCTGAGAACAGTTAGAATACCAACAAGAACAACATGATTAGTCACCTCAGCAGATGAAAGATGCGGTTCAGTAGGACACCAAGCTTGAGACCGAGATCATTGGGAGCATTACTCAAATACTACTGTATGTCTCAGTGGCTACGCAGAGCCGCAGGGCTCATCTCTCTCAACCCGCATTCCGCGATGAGTAGCTCCTTGTATGCCCCAGGGTGGCAAAAATGGCCAATAAATCCACACACAGTGGTCAGACCTTCTCCTTCCCAGCACGCTTCGTATTTTCCTCGAGTCTGTTCGTCAGCCAGGAAACAGACTGCTTGATATCTTTTCCATTCCCTGCCGCGACAGGGCGGAAGACCTGTGAAGCGAATTAGTACTGTTTTGAAAACTTTCCCTCGAGAAGCATCATATCACGGGAGAACTTGACGTACCCAGTCGACGCCTAACTCATCCAAACGCAGAGCAGCGACCTGCTTTTGGGCGATATTTTCATCCTTTTATTTAGACCAGCAGATGACGAAGTCAGCCAACATTCCCTGTTAAGTTCCCCGCAAACCCCATTCAGAATTGCGAAAGAAGAGACTTAGAAATAAAAGAAGAAGAAGAAGAGAAACGAAAAGAGATTCTATACTTACCGCTACCTCCCCCTTGAACATCACCAGTACCAGCCACGGAATTCCCTGTTTCGCGACAGGGAAAGGCTCTGTCCATCCCTGCACGCGTCGCCCGCGCACCACTCGTCCAAGCTCCTGCCGGAGCTCGTCAAGGGTAATTGGGTCCGCGACATCGACTGCGACAATCAGCGCGTCCACGTCCGCATAGGCCTGGGCCGTGAACACGTGCCAGCGCCCCGGGGCGTCGCCGCCCACGTCCACCATCCGCAGCGCGAGGCCGAGCGAAGGGCTGCTGCCCTCCTCCGCGATGTGATGCTGGCCCTGCAGGATAACAGGGCGGATCGGGGTCTCACTGAGGTGCTCGAGGATCGTTCGTTGGCCCGCGCTGAGTAGACCGATAATGGCTACTTGAGTCAGGGGTCGCGTGTTGTGGGAGGAGGAGGAGGCCGAAGTCGGGCCTCCGAGGAGCGCACGTAGTCGAGAAAGGAATGAGGACATTGGACCCGGCAGAATTGTGTTATTCTGATAGTAGTCAAAGGGAGAAGGGAAGGGGAGACGGGAGTTGATAAGGTGTAGTTGCTGTGCATTACTGTCCGATCTCGGGCGGCTGAGTTAGTCCACTAACCGGAGCGGGGGGCTAAGCATCAATCCATGCAGGTTCTTTCGGCTACTTACTATAAACATGTTAGCTTATGTATAGCAAGCTAAGAACGAACGAGGTACATGTATATGAGATTTGACTTCAATTTGTATGATCAAGCAACGAAGACCTCACTCGGAAATAGTAAAAAGGTATTAATTGACCAGTCAGACCTGCAAGAAAGACGACACTTGGATTGCCAAATCAATTATGCAATCATCTCGTGCTCGACCACTATCTGATCCGTCCGGTGGATCTCTAGAACCGATCGACCCGGAATCGAATACTACGTCCGCAAGTCACTCGGCAAAATCTCCTCCTGACTGTCGCGTCGCACCGAGGTGGTGGTGGGGATGGTCGGGTCTGTGAGAGATAGCATCGTCGAGCGGTTGTAGAGTCGGGTTGCCGAAGGCGATAATAATGAGGTTTGCTTCAACGGTGTAGAGGCATTAGTAATGGCAGCATGGAGGGTCGAGGGCCTCAGATATACTTGTTCCAGAGAACAGGGGACCAACTTGCGTCTAAGAAGTTGTGGCTCGTCTACCGGATCGGTGGTAAAGAGGGAGTGAGAGGGAGAGATACAAGTTGCATCTCAGATGTTGGCGAGGACGTTGATGTGGGTGGTCTCGATGATGGCTGCGCAGGCAGATGTGAAAAGAAAGAAAGATCATTAGCCGCAGCCACGGAGAGGAGAGAGATTCAAGGATAAAGCATATATCGCCCCAAGCCCCAACACAACACACAACGCCAACTTTTACACCGTGACATTTTAAGTAGAATGTGAACAGGTATCGTCTGTAATATTTTCTCAATACCAGGCCTAGTCCAAAAACCGGGCTGTACCAGATGAACACCAACACATCAAAAGTCTACTCCTCTGCTATAGTTCGTATTATTGTTATTATATATGAGTTTTTTAGCATGTCGTTACTTTATTGCTAATTAACCCCGATTTAAGGTAGTTTCAGCTATAGTCCCTATACTATATGATTTATAAGACATACGCCAGCCTATTCGGCTAAACCATTCTACTAAGCTATGATTGTGTTTTATGTTGTTTTTAGACCCCCCAACCCCATATAACACTTCGAAAGGGGGCTTGTGACAACAGTATCACAGGTTGGGAAAAGTTTAAGACCAAATAGAAGAACAACAAGTTCAAAAAAGAAAAACATACAACAGAAGGGATTCGCTGGTGGTCACCCACCCAACTACTAACCTCCCGGCGTGTGGCTTGAGTACGGCTGAGCGGACGGGAAGCCCTATTTTCCACACCCTGTGGTCGTATGTGGTGTTTTCTTCCTTGCTAAAGTATATAATAACCCAAAAAGAGTGCAAGAGAGAACTGCGCGGCAGCCAGCAGTTAGCACTCTGGGAGCCCGGAAAATAGATCCGAGATTCGCGATCTTGTGGGTGAGGAGTTGAAACCACTACTAACCTTAAATGAGCTTCGCCCGGTCGACCGTACAGAGCGGATCGCCATTTTAGATGAGCCTTTT